>NC_086444.1:396959477-397260977 GCF_028390025.1 Pseudophryne corroboree | reverse complement strand
AGCGACCCAAGAGGGCGGCACAAACACCTGGCCCATCTAGGAGTGGCACTGCAGTGTCAGGCAGGCTGGCACTTAAAAAAATTGGCCCCAAACAGCACATGATGCAAAGAAAGAGAAAAAGAGGTGCTCTGTGGTCGCTGGACGGCTAAGCTAAGCGACACAAACACCTCAATATCACTGGAATTATTTGTTCTAATCAATGGTATTATTGGTCCAAATCACTGGAAGAAAATGACAAAATCACTGGAATTATTTGTTCTAATCAATGGTATTATTGGTCCAAATCACTGGAAGAAAATGACAAAGTCATTGGAATTTTTCATTCTAATCAATGGTATTATTGGTCCAAATCACTGGAAGAAAATGACAAAATCACTGGAATTATTTGTTCTAATCATTGGTATTATTGGTCCAAATCACTGGAAGAAAATGACAAAATCACAGGAATTATTAGTTCTAATCAATGGTATTATTGGTCCAAATCACTGGAAGAAAATGACAAAATCACTGGAATTATTTGTTCTAATCAATGGTATTATTGGTCCAAATCACTGGAAGAAAATGACAAAATCACTGGAATTATTCGTAAACATTTGTAGAAAGTCACTGCTTTCTGATTACAGAAATGCTCAGATATTCCTGCGAATCCACAATCCCTTCCCAGAGGAAAAAGAAATTGAGAAACCATTGTTTGAGAACGTTTGTTTTCTTTCCCTTACAAAGGAACGAACCACTTTCCAAGAAGACTGACGTTTTTGGGATTATGGAGACATAATGTTTTTGAATATAAATCCTAAAGCAGGTGGTGTATTAGAGCAAAAGAGTGCAAGAGACCAGCCATGCAGTTTCTGAAATATTATGACAAAATGTTACTGTATTTCATAAGCACTCATTCCTAACTCTGCTAAGTACTGTTTGGTATACTGTATTGGGCTTCCATGAGGTAGTTGTCTATTATTTCTGCTTCCATTGACCTTTTTGAAAGCGGTAGAAGTTATCGATTCAAACCCCCCTCTTATTTTTAATTTTCTCCTGCATAGCCCAGTAAAATGTTGCAACGTTAAGTATTGACTTGTGCCTTCTGGGGGTCCACTTCTTCACCAAACCCAGCTAAATCTCATCCTAACCCTCTGTTCCACGTTCTCTATGTGCCCCATCTGTGTCACCCATGTCTGTCTACCCCTCCCCTTTAGATTGTAAGCTCTCACGAGCAGGGCCCTCTTCCCTCATGTGCTTATCCTTTGTCTTACTTTAATAATCTTCAACTGTACCACATCCAGCAGTCTTCTGCCACCTGATACTTATTCCAGTGTCATCTGCTCATGTAACTATGTTTATTTACCCTGTACTTGTCCTATACCGTCATCAACTGTAAATTGCTGTTTTCCTGTTTGATTATTTATGTACTCTGTAATTGGGCGCTGCGGAACCCTTGTGGCACCATATAAATAAAGGATAATAATAATAATAATATAGGGTGTATAATCTCCAGGTGTATCTCACACATCGCTCAGTACAGTATACAGGGTGTATAATCCCCAGGTGTATCCCACACATCGCTCAGTACAGATTACAGGATGTATAATCACCAGGTGTATAACACACATCGCACAGTACAGTATATAGGGTGTATAATCCCCAAGTCTATCTCACACATCGCTCAGTACAGATTACAGGATGTATAATCACCAGGTGTATAACACACATCGCACAGTACAGTATATAGGGTGTATAATCCCCAAGTCTATCTCACACATCGCTCAGTACAGATTACAGGATGTATAATCAGTAATCACCAGGTGTATAACACACGTCGCACAGTACAGTATACATACTGGTCACAACAATGCAGCAGATATTGAGCACTGATCAGGATACTAGAAGTGACACAGAGCTGCAAGATACAGCAATGGCCTACTGTACTGTACTATATATGTATACTGCTGGTCACCAAAATGCTGCACTGTCCTACTATATACTGCTCACAATAATGCAGCACAGATATGGAATGGATACTTGCAGTGACACAGAGCTGCAAGATACAGCAATGGCCTACTGTACAACTATATACTGTTGGTCACCAAAATGCTGCACTGTAATACTATATATACTGCTCACAAAAATGCAGCACAGATATGGAATGGATACTTGCAGTGACACATAGCTGCAAGATACAGCAATGGCCTACTGTACAACTATATACTGTTGGTCACCAAAATGCTGCACTGTAACACTATACATACTGCTCACAAAAATGCAGCACAGATATGGAATGGATACTTGCAGTGACACAGAGCTGCAAGATACAGCAATGGCCTACTGTACAACTATATACTGTTGGTCACCAAAATGCTGCACTATAATACTATATATACTGCTCACAAAAATGCAGCACAGATATGGAATGGATACTTGCAGTGACACAGAGCTGCAAGATACAGCAATGGCCTACTGTACAACTATATACTGTTGGTCACCAAAATGCTGCACTATAATACTATATATACTGCTCACAAAAATGCAGCACAGATATGGAATGGACACTTGCAGTGACACAGAGCTGCAAGATACAGCAATGGCCTACTGTACTGTACTACTATAATTATATACTGGTGGTCCCCTGTCCCCACAATAAAGCACACTGAGCACAGATATTTGCAGCACACTGAGCACAGATATGGAGCGTTTTCAGGCAGAGAAAGTAGATATTTTCAGCACACTGAGCACAGATGTTTGCAGCACACTGAGCACAGATTACGGAGCTTTTCAGGGAGAGAACACAGCCACGTCCTCTCCGTTCAATCTTCAATGCACGAGTGAAAATGGTGGCGACGCGCGGCTCTTTATATAGAATACGAATCTCGCGAGAATCCGACAGCGGGCTGATGACGTTTGGGCGCGTTCGGGTTAACCGAGCAAGGCGGGAAGATCCGAGGCTGCCTCGGAACCGTGTAAAATAGGTGAAGTTCGGGGGGGTTCGGATCTCGGAGAACCGAACCCGCTCATCTCTAATAATAAAACAGTGTAACTAAGTTGTCACCATGTGCACGTCAGCGTCTTTTGTGCCTGGTGTGCTGACGGAGACACCAAGTAGCCCTCGCACCTCCGGAGCCGCTAAGTCTTCTTAGGCGGTGGTGCATGGCGGTGCTCAGCTACTACCTGGCCGCTCAACTCTGCTGGGGGAGAGAAACTTGTTCGCTGTCCTGGCGTGGTGCGGGGCGTGCTCCTATACGGGGTACCGGGGTGTCCTTATGTTTCCGGATGTCCTGCACTTGAACGTGCCATGCTTGTTATCTCTTCTATGCGTATCAGCCACAAGCCTTCGTCAGCAAGATCCGTCAGCGCACCAGGACACCAAGAGTACAGCAACGACAGCAGGCGGGACGTGGGCCAGGGACCGGAGAACGGACACCAGCACATATCGACGCCGGAAGGGTAAGCTGTGCACATGAGGGAGCACAGGACGCCGGTTCCCCCTCCCCCAGAACACAGTAACCCCACCGCTTGTGTTTTTTTCTTTTTTACCCTGCATTCTTTTTTTCTATTTGTTTTTCATTGCCTTGTTACCACATAACTTAACATTTTTCCTGCATATACTGCAGATTCTACAAATTAGTAGCCGGACAGGAGAGATCAATCTCCTCTAACTGACACTGTAATTTCCCCTTCTGGGTTAATCACTCACAGAACGATACTTTGACCACAATGTATCCAGAGTAGGATTGAACTGTAAAAAATAAGAACGGGTTCCAATCCAAACAGTAACCACTTGTCCTACTGCTAATCATATTGCAATTTGAGAGTTGTTACAAGTATGGTGACAATTTAGTTACGCTGTATTATTATTGTATGTACTTTGCTGCAATAGATATATAGGGGCAGATGTATTAACTTGGAGATGGAATAAGGAAGTGATAAACCAGTGATATGTGCAAGGTGATAAAGGCACCAGCCAATCAGCTCCAATATGTAAATTAACAGTTAGGATCTGATTGGCTGGTGCCTTTATCACCTTGCACATATCACTGGTTTATCACTTCCTTATGCCATCTCCAGGTTAATACAACTGCCCCATAGTTTCCTACACATATCTTGTCTTTGAAGAGCGATAGAACCCACACCCCCATTTCGTACACAGGGATCAGGTTCCCCTGCAAGAGTTCCAGCTGCACTCGAGAATACACGTTCTAACAAGCCTACACAGAAGAACCCAATCTTTCTATACGTGTTGGTTCCAGGAATGATCAAATGTACTGCTGAAGTAACGCTGAATATTACTATCCAAATGGCACAACAATGAAGGGTTATTTATATTGTGACTGTCTTGTATCACACTGCTGGAGAGTCACTGTACACCTCAGGGGCGAGGAAGATTCTCTTGGTAATGATCCCGGCTATAAATATGGCAGGCCTAATTACTAAGGCCCTGCTGTATGTTCGTGAATCGAGGTGGTCCCTGTATTAAGTTTGGGTGTGGTAAAGTGAGAGTACTCACTGGGTCCCTGCCCTTAATGCTGCTCACATGCGAAGCCTGGTTGCGGCTGCTGAGGTTGCGGCAGCCTGGTTGCTGCCGCCTGGTTGAGCCTGGTTGCGGCTGCTGAGTCTCCTGCTGCGGCGTTGACTGTGTGCGGATGCAGGTGTCCAGGGGAATCTGCAGCTCCGCTAACACCACTCTGCAATGTTGAGGCACTGGGTACTGTCACGCAGGTCTGCTGGAGGTGCTGCACAAGGGAGTCAGGGAGACCTGGGCTGCTGCTGCCTGTGGTCTGGATGCCCTCTATGTGCACTTTTCCCAGCTCAGGGCTGTGGCTCCTATGCCCTAATTTGTGCACCTGTGTCACTCCGGGTTTCCTGTATAGGGCTTCCCCTTCTGCTGCTGCTACAATCGCCTTTTGCCGCTAAGTAGGACACTTGGGACTCCGTCACTTGCGGTTACTTGGGCTGTCCTCTGTCCCGGCCACACATACTGAGGCCACCACTACTACTGTTCCAGGGGCTGCTCACCACTCCATAGGCCCGCAAGACACACACTGCTCACATTCGCAGCACACTGCTGACTCTGCCCTTAGAGCTCTCCCAGCTCCTTCCTCTCTTATCATGCTCCACGTGCAGTCTGACTTTCTTCCCCTACTTCCTGTACCAATAGGCTGCTCACCAGTGGCGTAACTAGAAATTTTTCTCCCCCAAACCAAAAAATTCTTCGGCGCCCCCCCCCCCCCCTTCATGCTCCATAATTGGGAGCAAGAAAGGGATAAATATGCGCGCGCCTTCGTCGTGCGCAGCAAAAAGGGGCGTGGTTTCGTTGGAATGGGCGTGGTTTCGCATAAAGGGGCGTGGCATTGCAGGAAAAGACTACCTTATACCCCAGTTTTGCAACCTGCACGCCCATACGTTGGCCACCACAGGAAAGAAAAATAATCCTGATTCATGTCCCTTACATTATTTGTCATTTTTCCTCCTTATAGTAATGCCAAGTATACATTATGCCACATACTGCAATGGCCCTTAGACATTATGCCGCACACAATAATGCACATGACACAATATGCACACACTGTAATGCCCCCGACACAATATGCACACACTGTAATGCCCCCGACACATTATGCCACACACCGTAATGCCTGTGACACATTATGCCACACACCGTAATGCCTGTGACACATTATGCCACACACCGTAATGCCTGTGACACATTATGACAGGAATCGCAATGCCCGTTATACATTATGCTACACACTGCAATGCCCCTGATACATTATAGCACATACAATGTCTGTGACACATTATGACACACACCGCAATGTCCGTGATACATTATGCCACACACTGCAATGCCCGATACATTATAGCCCATACAATGCCTGTGATACATTATGCCACACACTGCAATGACCTTGAGACATTATACCACAATGCCCGTGATATAGTATACCATACACCGTAATGCCTGTGACACATACCACAATGCCCTGCCCGTTATACCCTATGCCACACACCGCAATGCCCTTTATGTATTATGCCACACTGCAATGACCCTGAGACATTATACCACATACCACAATGCCCGTGATATAGTATACCACACACCGTAATGCCTGACACATTATGACACACACCGCAATGTCCGTGATACATTATGCCACACACTGCAATGACCCTGAGACATTATACCACATATCACAATGCCCGCGATATAGTATACCATACACCGTAATGCCTGTGACACATTATGACACACACCGCAATGTCCGTGATACATTATGCCACACACCGTAATGCCCATTACACATTAAGTCCTACAGTAAGGCTTCTAATTACTTTTCAATTACCTGCTCATTGTCAGGGGTTTCATGCACTGGGTGTCATGCTCATTGCCAGGGGTTTCATGCTCTTGGTTCCATGCACGGTGCCAGGGGTTTTCATGCTCAGGGTGTCATGCTCGTTGCCAGGGGTTTCATGCACTGGGTGTCATGCTCGTTGCCAGGTGTTTCATGCACTGGGTGTCATGCTCGTTGCCAGGTGTTTCATGCACTGGGTGTCATGCTCGTTGCTAGGAGGTAGTCCTTGTTGCTAGGGCTGTGCTCCCAGTGCCACATATGTCCCCAGTGCCAGATATTCCCCCACGGTGCCAGGTACTCACATGCCCCAGTGCCAAATATAGCCCCCCCCATGTGCCAGGTACACATATACCCCCCCAGTGCCACATATGCCCCCAGTGCCAGATATTCCCCCCCAGTGCCATATATGCCCCCAGTGCCAGATATTCCCCTAGTGCCATATATGCCCCCAGTGCCAGATATTCCCCCCAGTGCCATATATGCCCCCAGTGCCAGATATTCCCCCCCAGTGCCATATATGCCCCCAGTGCCAGATATTCTCCCCCAGTGCCATATATTCCCCAGTGCCATATATGCCCCCAGTGCCAGATATTCCCCCCCAGTGCCATATATGCCCCCAGTGCCAGATACTCCCCCCCAGTGCCATATATGCCCCCAGTGCCAGATATTCTCCCCCAGTGCCATATATGCCCCAGTGCCAGATATCCCCCCCCCAGGGCCATATATGCCCCCAGTGCCAGATATTCCCCCCAGTGCCAGATATCCCCCCCCCCAGTGCCATATATGCCCCCAGTGCCAGATATTCCCCCCAGTGCCAGATATTCCCCCCGTGCCATATATGCCCCCAGTGCCAGATATTCCCCCCCCAGTGCCATATATGCCCCCAGTGCCAGATATTCCCCCCCAGTGCCATATATGCCCCCAGTGCAAGATATTCCCCCCCAGTGCCATATATGCCCCCAGTGCCAGATATTCCCCCCCCGTGCCATATATGCCCCCAGTGCCATATATGCCCCAGTGCCAGATATTCCCCCCAGTGCCAGATATTCCCCCCCAGTGCCATATATGCCCCCAGTGCCAGATATTCCACCCCAGTGCCAGATATTCTCCCCCAGTGCCATATATGCCCCAGTGCCAGATATCCCCCCCCCAGTGCCATATATGCCCCCAGTGCCAGATATTCCCCCCAGTGCCAGATATCCCCCCCCAGTGCCATATATGCCCCCAGTGCCAGATATTCCCCCCAGTGCCAGATATCCCCCCCCCCCATGCCATATATGCCCCCAGTGCCAGATATTCCCCCCAGTGCCATATATGCCCCCAGTGCCAGAAATTTTCCCCCCAGTGCCAGATATCCCCCCCCCAGTGCCATATATGCCCCCAGTGCCAGATATTCCCCCCAGTGCCAGATATTCCCCCCGTGCCATATATGCCCCCAGTGCCAGATATTCCCCCCCAGTGCCATATATGCCCCCAGCGCCAGATATTCCCCCCCAGTGCCATATATGCCCCCAGTGCCAGATATTCCACCCCAGTGCCATATATGCCCCCGCCGCCGCTTTTTGGAGGGACACGGAGGGCACAGCTCGCCTCTCCTGTGTCCCTCCTGCATCATCTCCGGCGGCCGCGGGTCTAATAGGGGGAAGTGCCGGTTCGTGAGCCAATTAGAGCTCACGGACGGCACTTCCCCCTATTAGACCCGCGGCCGCCGGAGATGATGCAGGAGGGACACAGGGAGGCGCGCTGTGCCCTCCGTGTCCCTCCAACAAGCGGCGGAGGGAAGGAGACCGCAGACTGACATGCGGACGCTCGTCCGCATGTCAGTCTGCTGTAAATCAGTGGCGCCCCCGCAGCCCCTCGCCCCCAAGCCACCGCGGGGGCAGTAGTTACGCCACTGCTGCTCACATGTGTTCTTTTCCTGCAGCCAGCTCTGGGTCCTAAAGTCCTCTTTATTGCAGAGCTCACTGCAGACTTATGCTGTTCACAGTAAAAAGGGCAACTAAAAGGGAGTCAACCCCTGCAGTCCCTGGGGAAATTTTGACCATGCCTCTACCTGGGTGTCAACAAGGAGGGGGCACATAGGGCTGTGGGCTGCATGTCTCAGCAACTAGCAGCCCAGAGACACACTGGCACTTGTAGTTCACCAGTCCCGGGGGGTACCACATTCTGTATTGAATACAGTATTAATATTTATCACTATAGATTGTCTAAAGTATAGGCTGTATCAAACATATTTAAATCATAAAAAGTAAATGAGATAAGTGGTCAGGAAACGGTTAAATATACCATAATAAATACACAAACATAATTGAACCAGTACTGATCTTTCTAAGCACCAATGTTCCCTCCTCATGGTAAGGCTCCAGTCTCCTCTTCATGGTAGCTACTCTCTGGTTCAGTGCACTGATTGAGGAATCAGTTCCAAACTCACAACAAATTTGGTAGAAGAAGCTGCTACCACTGGACATGTGCAGCAGCTCTGCTCTGTCCTTTAAGTTCTAGTAAACGCATTATGGCCCTCATTCCGAGTTGATCGGTCGCAAGGCGAATTTAGCAGAGTTACACACGCTAAGCCGCCGCCTACTGGGAGTGTATCTTAGCATCTTAAAATTGCGACCGATGTATTCGCAATATTGCGATCACAAACTACTTAGCAGTTTTAGAGTAGCTCCAGACTTACTCTGCCTGTGCGATCAGTTCAGTGCTTGTCGTTCCTGGTTTGACGTCACAAACACACCCAGCGTTCGCCCAGACACTCCTCCGTTTCTCCAGCCACTCCTGCGTTTTTTCCGGAAACGGTAGCGTTTTCATCCACACGCCCCTAAAACGCCGTGTTTCCGCCCAGTAACACCCATTTCCTGTCAATCACATTACGATCGCCGGAGCGATGAAAAAGCCATGAGTAAAAATACTATCTTCATTGTTAAATTACTTGGCGCAGTCGCAGTGCGAATATTGCGCATGCGTACTAAGCGGATTTTCATTGCGATGCGATGAAAAATACCGACCGATCAACTCGGAATGAGGGCCTATATACCATTGCTAGTGTTGCCATAATTTCAGCCACTTGCCAAGAGGAGGAGGTTTTCTGGGTAATTGTACCCCGCCCCCCCCCCCCCCCCCCCCCTCCTCCCCTGCGTTTGCCTATGGGAATGTTCACTGTTACAGCACATGATCACTACAGAAAAGTTTATCTGTAATATTCTGTAACAGCAATTGTTGACAACTCTATTCATGAAGCAGTGAAAACTGTGGTGAAGTGAGCCAGTGGAAAAGAACCAATCAGAATTAAAGTAACATTTATAATTTTCATACTATAAAATTATACAGAGCAGCTGATTGGTTGTCATGGGCAACTTCTCCACTGGCTCACTTCTCCACTCTTTTCACGGCTTCATGAATAGACCCCGTAAATGTATTCAATTTATCTTGAAACAGACAGTTTACACGTGTGAACTAAACTAACCTGCACAATGCACATTGTAAAACATGTTTGACTTTTTCCAATTTAGTTTGATCTAAAATTGTAAAAGTTCTAATTTCATAATTTTGTAATGGTTTATATAAGTGACTCAAGAGTTGGTAGCTGGTTTAAGCATCTCTAGACAGAGAAGAGTCTTAAGTTTTGTCCTATCTCCTACTTCACATCACAAATGAATATTTTAAAAAAAATGTTGGGGCTAAAATGCACTAACTCAATATAATGAATTTATAGTGCCAAGCAGATCAGTTCAAATTCTGCCATTCACCGAAATGAGGTGCTGGACCCCCCACAAAATATAAAAGGTATACTGTAGATATACAACACAGGGGGCTAAAATTAAACTGTAAACATATACAATTTACTCAGTGTGGGACTGGGGCATGTGGTGCCCACCTGGGAATGCAGTGGTAAGGGCCCAAGCTAAGGTGTCTGGCCAGCAGAGGAGCTGTGGCTAACCATTAGAGAAAATATATGCCCAGATTTATCAAGCATTGGAGAGTGATAAATTGCATGGTGATAAAGTACCAGCCAACCAGATCCTGTCATTTTTCAAACACATGCCCAGATTTATCTAGCCTTGGAGAGTAATAAATATCACGGTGATAAAGTACCAACCAATCAGTTCCCAACTACCATGTTACAGGCTGTGTTTGAAAAATGACAGCTAGGAGCTCACGGGTTGGTACTTTATCACTGTGCTATTTATCACCCTCCACGGCTTGATAAATCTGGACCACAGTCTGTGACATGGAAGTTAGCAGCTGATTAGTTGGTACTTTATTACTGTTTATCACTCTCCAATGCTTGATAAATAGGGGCCATACAAGGAACAGCCCCACCTTTATAAAGTAGGGGAGAGTGATATGTCAGGACTTCCCACTGTGATTGGCAATAGGGCTAATCTTAGTGTCATTTCCATAGAAACAAACCAAGCTTCCAAGTTCATCCTTGGTCCTCCACAAAGTTACTAACACTCTAGTAAAGTGTCAATGTATAATTTGACTGCACAGTTTAGAACCTGACTCCTAGAGAAGGGGGTGGGCCCTCAGGCAGTCCCATTCAACTTAGTGCATATAATGTCTATTAGTTAGGATCACATTTGGTAATGGAGTCTCTAACAACACTTTAGAACCTAGGTTAGGAGTAGTTAAGTGACAGCGAGTGTGAGAAAGCATTTTGTTAGTTGGTTTCAAGCCAGAAAAGAGATAAATACCTGTAATGCATATCAATATATGCAATCCTGTTGGTCTAAGTTTTTCCAGGCAATAGTTAATCCGTTGTGCAGTCTTCTGTGATTACCAGCCCGGTTTTAATCTCTTAATATTGATCTGCCATATAAGTAATGTAACAGCATTAGTAGAGTCAATCTTTACACTTTTCTCTGCCTAACCAAATTGCTAGTTTAATATCGTATCCTACAACCAGTGTTGAATAGAGTATATACTGTAGTATACTGTAGGTAAGGATAGGGCAGGGTAAATTCTAGATAACCAGCAATACTGTGAATACATGGAGAGTCACCCTTGAAGAGGTTTCGTGGCAGTAATCTCCAAGGAGATAACTATTTGTAAAGGCCCATACACATTAGACGATGTCACTCTGTGAGCGCCGTCGTCTAATGTTTCCCCCTCCCGGGCCGGCCGGTCGGCGGCCGACTGTACACACTGAGCGATATGACAGCTCATATCGCTCAGTGATGTCACGCCTCCGCCAGCCGTGCATGCAGGTCGTGGACGACAGTCCAGATCCTGCATGCATGTCCTACCGACAGCGACGAACGTTGCTGACCCGCGGGGCCGCACATCGGTCGTTTCGCTGGCGGCATACACACTTGCCGATAAAATGAGCGACATCGCTCAGGGAGGGGGAAAATGAGCGACGTCGCTCATGTTAATGGCAAGTGTGTATAGGCATTTAGTCATGGACTGGGATCATATTTATTTAAAATTAATCAGTAAAAACTAAACAAAAGCAAAGTGGAATCTTAGAGATGAATTAAAGCTCTTCTTGTCTCTTGCTGTAATAATGCCTCTGCTATTTCTCCACAGGAAACACAGGTATATGAGCTCACAGCAGTGAGGCAAACATTGCAAGCTGATTTAGAGATATCAATTCGACGTATTGCTGACTTACAGGCAGCACTGGAAGAGGTTGAATCCAGTGATGACAGTGACACAGAAAGGTATTTTCCTTCATTTGTAGTGCTGCATATTACGATAAAGTATACCCAGAAGTAGTCACATGTATAATAATTCTCTACTTCACTCCCTATTTCACACTTCCAAAGGAGAAAAAAATATTCTGAGATAATTAAAAATAAATGCAGGCTTGCTTTATTTACACATTACTAGAACTGGCTGGCTATGTAAGCCTGAATGAGTTCAGGTGCACATCATTAGTGATACATTTCTTACAATAAATTGAATATTTTCAATCAATGTGCAGGAACCATGGTTCATAGAACTATAGTCAGAGAACTGTGAAGAGCCACAGATCCTGCTATATGAGAGAAGTGTTATGTACAGTAAGTTCATCCCTTTAAACAGAAAACTAGGTTTGATACTTAACACTGAAAGGACAACAGAGTACAATTACAAAGATGAAGGGGGTATAGTTAAGTGGCCGGCAGTCAGGATACCGCCGGTCACAATACCGGCACCTACATCTCGCACCCTCACCATCCCGACAGTCGGCATGCTGACCAACAGAGGCTATTCCCACTCGTGGGTGTCCACGACACCCATAGAGTGGGAATAGAACTTGTGACGAGCGCAGTGAGCGCAGCAAGCCTGCAAGGGGCTTTGTTCCGCAGACCCCTCCCTCCCCCCACCCCCCTGCCGGGCAAGGGGGGGGGGATCCCGCCGTCAGTATTGTTGGTTTAGAGCAAATATTTACATGGTATTCTATTTTTAATTACATGTGCACATTTGTTAAAATACTGTAGGTAAGTACTGTAAGCCTTGTACCCCATCTAGAGGTGTGTGCATGAATATTCATATAGCCCTAGCTAGTATTATTGCTGAATATAGGGTTTTTCCTATTTATCAAAGGCTACTGCAGTGGCCATTGTTGAAATAAATGTGTACTATTGCCGATAGCAATGGCAGAGTAATAGTATGCACCAGCGGATCCCTCAAAGTCATGAAACAGCCCAGTACTTAACCAGAGGAGTGTTTTCTGTAGCAACAATGTGGATGTACGACCGTACTCACAGAAGTGCACATAACAGACTCTAAGGGGTAAATTTACTAAAATCAGATTTTGTCTATCATTTTCTAGGATGCAATAGATAATGATAGACAGAATCTGATTGGTTGCTATGGGCAACATCATCAATTTTTATTTTTAGAAGCTTTAGTAAATTTACCCCTTAGCATGGAGCGGAGCATACAGACCATTAGCTGGTGACTGTATATAGGGGGTCATTCCGAGTGGTTCGCTCATTATTATTTTTCGCTACGGAGCGATTAGTCGCAAACTGCGCATGCGCGATGTTCGCAGTGCGCCTGCGCCAAGTAAAGTAGCACAAAAGTTTGATATTTTACTCACGTCCTAACGAGGATTTTTCATCGTTCTGGTGATCGGAGTGTGATTGACAGGAAGTGGGTGTTTCTGGGCGGATACTTGCCGTTTTATGGGAGTGTGCGGATAAACGCTTGCGTTTCTGGGAAAAACGCGGGAGTGTCTGAAGAAACGGGGGAGTGTCTGGGCGTCAAACAGGAACGAAAGTGACTGAACTGATCGCAGTGTAGGAGTAAGTCTGGAGCTACTCAGAAACTGCTAAGAAATTTCTAATCGCAATTCTGCTATTCTTTTGTTCGCAATTCTGCTAAGATAAAATACACTCCCACAGGGCGGCGGCTTAGCGTGTGCAATGCTGCTAAAAGCAGCTAGCGAGCGAACAACTCGGAATGAGGGCCATAGGTAGCAGTGAAGGATTCAAGCAGTGATTTGGGGTGTGAAATGGATGTGTTCCGCAACTCAGTGAGCTATGTTGAGTGTTACCAGTGGTAACCATTGTTGGAAGTCTCTGGCAGTACCTTCCATATATACAAAGCATCGCTTATATAAAATATACAGTGGCAGCTGACGACAGCAGGGGATCCATAACGGAAAAATGCATTTTTTTCCTAAAGTAGTTTCATAAAGTCGTTATGGGAGGGAAGCGGTATCAGCTCACGTTATGGGGGTCATTCCGAGTTGATCGCTAGCTGCCGTTGTTCGCTGCGCAGCGATCAGGCTAAAAATTGGCACTTCTGTGCATGCGTATGGTACGCAATGCGCACGCGCGGCGTACTTTCACAACAAACGATGCAGTTTCACAAAAGGTCTAGCAACGCTTTTCAGTCGTACTGCTGGCCGCAGAGTGATTGACAGGAAGTGGGTGTTTCTGGGTGGTAACTGACCGTTTTCGGGGAGTGTGTGTAAAAACACAGGCGTGACAGTTAGAAACGCAGGCGTGGCTGGGCGAATGCAGGGCGTGTTCGTGACGTCAAAACAGGAAACAAACAGTCTGAAGTGATCGCAAGCTAGGAGTAGGTCTGGAGCTACTCAGAAACTGCTTGAAAATATTTTGCAGCAGCGCTGCGATCCTTTCGTTCACACTTCTGCTAAGCTAAGATACACTCCCAGAGGGCAGCGGCTTAGCGTTTGCACGGCTGCTAAAAGCAGCTAGCGAGCGATCAACTCGGAATTAGGGCCTATGTGCACTGATACCATTTCTCCCATGTGTGACAGCAGCGGTGTGTTTCCAGTGACAGGCACTGTGCACCCCTGTCATTATCGATGCTGCTATCTTAAAGACAGCATCCAGGCACGCAGGGGCATCAGTGCTGACCATTCCGACACCTGCAGCTATAAATTTGGACAGCTGCAGGTGTCAATGCCCTATCTACACAGCAGGGACAGTGCTGTCACTGGTTGTGGTGGGTGCCGGCTCCGGGCTGCATGTGAGTTCTCTTGTGAGTAGCGAGATTCCGCACATGTGCACTGGAGCTGGCTAGGCAGGGAGACACGCCTAGTGCTGATACGAAGTGGTTTAAGGCGGGTATCACCTGAGAGGGGAGTTTTCACTCCCTCGCACCGTCAGACAAGATGATCATATATTTTGACGGAGTGGTTTCTTGCTTCGCCTCGGTAGTGCGGTGAAGCAGGAAGTTTTATAGCAGCACAATTGATGCCACTATAATACATTTCCCCCATTGTCACCAGTCACTATATTGACCTCAGCATGCGAGCACTGGGATCCCAACATGGATGAAATGCTACTGTACTTGGAGCATTCCACACCCATGCATTTTTATAAATTTAAACATGCAGGTAAGCATGTGGTAAAAATAAGATTTTACTCACCGGTAAATCTATTTCTCGTAGTCCGTAGTGGATGCTGGGAACTCCGTAAGGACCATGGGGAATAGACGGGCTTCGCAGGAGACTGGGCACTCTAAAAGAAAGATTAGGTGTTATCTGGTGTGCACTGGCTCCTCCCTCTATGCCCCTCCTCCAGACCTCAGTTAGGATACTGTGCCCGGAAGAGCTGACACAATAAGGAAGGATTTTGAATCCCGGGTAAGACTCATACCAGCCACACCAATCACACCGTATAACTCGTGATACTACACCCAGTTAACAGTATGAAATATAACTGAGCCTCTCAACAGATGGCTCAACAATAACCCTTAGTTAGGCAATAACTACATACAAGTATTGCAGACAATCCGCACTTGGGATGGGCGCCCAGCATCCACTACGGACTACGAGAAATAGATTTACCGGTAAGTAAAATCTTATTTTCTCTGACGTCCTAGTGGATGCTGGGAACTCCGTAAGGACCATGGGGATTATACCAAAGCTCCCAAACGGGCGGGAGAGTGCGGATGACTATGCAGCACCGAATGAGAGAACTCAAGGTCCTCCTCAGCCAGGGTATCAAATTTGTAGAATTTAGCAAACGTGTTTGCCCCTGACCAAGTTGCAGCTCGGCAAAGTTGTAAAGCCGAGACCCCTCGGGCAGCCGCCCAAGATGAGCCCACTTTCCTCGTGGAATGGGCTTTTACTGATTTAGGATGCGGCAATCCAGCCGCAGAATGCTCCAGCTGAATTGTGCTACAAATTCAGCGAGCAATAGTCTGCTTAGAAGCAGGAGCACCTATTTTGTTGGGTGCCTACAGGATAAAAAGCGAGTCAGTCTTCCTGACTCCAGCCGTCCTGGAAATATAAATTTTTAAGGCCCTGACTACGTCCAGTAACTTGGAATCTTCCAAGTCCCTAGTAGCCGCAGGCACTACAATAGGTTGGTTCAAGTGAAAAGCTGATACCACCTTAGGGAGAAACTGGGGACGAGTCCTCAATTCTGCCCTATCCATATGGAAAATCAGATAAGGGCTTTTACATGACAAAGCCGCCAATTCTGACACACGCCTGGCCGAAGCCAAGGCCAATAACATGACCACTTTCCACGTGAGATATTTCAAATCCACAGTTTTAAGTGGCTCAAACCAATGTGATTTTAAGAAACTCAACACCACGTTGAGATCCCAAGGTGCCACAGGAGGCACAAAAGGGGGTTGAATATGTAGCACTCCCTTTACAAATGTCTGAACTCCAGGCAATGAAGCCAGTTCTTTCTGGAAGAAAATCGACAGAGCCGAAATCTGGACCTTAATGGAACCCAAGTTTAGGCCCATAGTCACTCCTGACTGTAGGAAGTGCAGAAAACGACCCAGCTGAAATTCCTCTGTTGGGGCCTTCCTGGCCTCACACCACGCAACATATTTTCGCCAAATACGGTGATAATGGTTTGCGGTTACTTCTTTCCAGGCTTTTATCAGCGTAGGAATGACTTCCTCCGGAATGCCCTTTTCCTTTAGGATCCGGAATTCAACCGCCATGCCGTCAAACGCAGCCGCGGTAAGTCTTGGAACAGACAGGGCCCCTGTTGTAGCAGATCCTGTCTGAGCGGTAGAGGCCATGGGTCCTCTGATATCATTTCTTGAAGTTCTGGGTACCAAGCTCTTCTTGGCCCATCCGGAACCACGAGTATCGTTCTTACTCCTCGTTTTCTTATTATTCTCAGTACCTTTGGTATGAGAGGCAGAGGAGGGAATACATAAACCGACTGGTACACCCACGGTGTCACTAGAGCGTCCACAGCTATTGCCTGAGAGTCCCTTGACCTGGCGCAATATCTAGTTTTTTTGTTTAGGCGGGACGCCATCATGTCCACCTGTGGCCTTTCCCAACGGTTTACCAACAGTTGGAAGACTTCTGGATGAAGTCCCCACTCTCCCGGGTGTAGGTCGTGTCTGCTGAGGAAGTCTGCTTCCCAGTTGTCCACTCCCGGAATGAACACTGCTGACAGTGCTAAGACGTGATTTTCCGCCCATCGGAGAATCCTTGTGGCTTCTGCCATCGCCATCCTGCTTCTTGTGCCGCCCTGTCGGTTTACATGGGCGACTGCCGTGATGTTGTCTGATTGGATCAGTACTGGCTGGTTTTGAAGCAGAGGCCTTGCCAGACTTAGGGCATTGTAAATTGCCCTCAGTTCCAGAATATTTATGTGTAGGGACGACTCCTGACTTGACCAAAGTCCTTGGAAATGTCTTCCCTGTGTGACTGCCCCCCAGCCTCGAAGGCTGGCATCCGTGGTTACCAGGACCCAGTCCTGTATGCCGAATCTGCGGCCCTCTTGAAGATGAGCACTCTGCAGCCACCACAGTAGAGATACCCTGGTCCTTGGAGACAGGGTTATCAGCCGATGCATCTGAAGATGCGATTCCGACCACTTGTCCAAGAGGTCCCACTGAAAGGTTCTTGCATGGAACCTGCCGAATGGAATTTTGCTTCGTAAGAAGCTACCATTTTCCCCAGGACTCATGTGCAGTGATGCACCGATACCTGTTTTGGTTTCAGGAGGTCTCTGACTAGAGATGACAGCTCCTTGGCTTTCTCCTGCGGGAGAAACACTTTTTTCTGTTCTGTGTCCAGAACCATCCCCAGGAACAGTAGGCGTGTGGTAGGAACCAGCTGTGACTTTGGAATGTATAGAATCCATCCGTGCTGTTGTAGCACTTCCCGAGATAGTGCTACTCCGACCAACAACTGCTCCTTGGACCTCGCCTTTATAAGGTGATCGTCCAAGTACGGGATAATTAAAACTCCCTTTTTTCGAAGGAGTATCATCATTTCTGCCATTACCTTGGTAAAGACCCTCGGTGCCGTGGACAGTCCAAACGGCAGTGTTTGGAATTGGTAATGGCAATCCTGTACCACAAATCTGAGGTACTCCTGGTGAGGATGGTAAATGGGGACATGTAGGTAAGCATCCTTGATGTCCAGGGATACCATGTAATCCCCCTCCTCCAGGCTTGCAATAACCGCCCTGAGCGATTCCATCTTGAACTTGAATTTTTTTATGTATGTGTTCAAGGATTTCAAATTTAAAATGGGTCTCACCGAACCGTCCGGTTTCGGTACCACAAACAGTGTGGAATAGTAACCCCGTCCTTGTTGAAGTAGGGGCACCTTGACTATCACCTGCTGGGAATACAGCTTGTGAATTGCCTGCCTGAGGGAGTTGTCGCCAAGGCAGATTTGAGGAAGCGGCGGGGGGGAGACACCTCGAATTCCAGCTTGTACCCCTGAGATACTACTTGAAGGATCCAGGGATCCACCTGTGAGCGAGCCCACTGATCGCTGAAATTTTTGAGGCGTCCCCCCACCGTACCTGGCTACGCCTGTGGAGCCCCCGCGTCATGCGGTGGACTCAGAGGAAGCGGGGGAAGAATTTTGATTCTGGGAACTGGCTGACTGGTGCAGCTTTTTCCCTCTTCCCTCGTCTCTGTGCAGAAAGGAAGCGCCTTTGACCCGCTTGCTTTTCTGAAGCCGAAAGGACTGTACCTGATAATACAGTGCTTTCTTAGGCTGTGAGGAAACCTGAGGTAAAAATTTTTCTTCCCAGCTGTTGCTGTGGATACGAGGTCCCAGAGACCATCCCCAAACAGTTCCTCACCCTTATAAGGCTCTATGTGCCTTTTAAAGTCAGCATCACCTGTCCAGTGTCTGGTCTCTAATACCCTCCTGACAGAATGGACATTGCATTAATTTTGGATGCCAGCCGGCAAAATATCCCTCTGTGCATCCCTCATATATAAGACGACATCTTATGTCCGCAAAATAGTATCCCTGTTTGACAGGGTTACAGACCACGCTGCAGCAGCACTATCTGCAGGTCTCAGTCTAGTAACTGAGTGTGTAAATACAGACTTCAGGATAGCCTCCTGCTTTTTATCAGCAGGTACCTTCAAAGTGGCCGTATCCTAAGACGGCAGTGCCACCTTTTTTGACAAACGTGTGAGCGCCTTATCCACCCTAGGGGATATCTCCCAGCGTAACTTATCCTCTGGCGGGAAAGGGTACGCCATCAGTAACTTTTTAGAAATTACCAGTTTCTTATCGGGGGAACCCACGCTTTTTCACACTTCATTCACGCATTTGATGGGGGAACAAAACACTGCCTGCTTTTTCTCCCCAAACATAAAATCCATTTATAGTGGTACTTGGGTTAATGTCAGAAATGTGTAACACATTTTTTTATTGCCGGCATCATGTAACGGATGTTCCTAGTGGATTGTGTATATGTCTCAACCTCGTCGACACTGGAGTCAGACTCCGTGTCGACATCTGTGTCTGCCATCTGAGGGAGCGGGCGTTTTTGAGCCCCTGATGGCCTTTGAGACGCCTGGGCAGGCGCGGGCTGAGAAGCCGGCTGTCCCATAGCTGTTACGTCATCCAGCCTTTTATGTAAGGAGTTGACACTGTCGGTTTATACCTTCCACCTATCCATCCACTCTGGTGTCGGCCCCACAGGGGGCGACATCACATTTATCGGCATCTGCTCTGCCATCACATAAGCCTCCTCATCAAACGTGTCGACACAGCCGTACCGACACACCGCACACACACAGGGAATGCTCTGACTGAGGACAGGACCCCACACAGCCCTTTGGGGAGACAGAGAGAGAGTATGCCAGCACACACCAGAGCGCTATATAATTTAGGGATTAACACTATATTGAGTGATTTTTTCCCAATAGCTGCTTGTATATACAATATTGCGCCTAAATTTTGTGCCCCCCCTCTCTTTATAACCCTTTGAGCCTGCAAACTACAGGGGAGAGCCTGGGGAGCTGTCTTCCAGCTGCACTGTGAAGAGAAAATGGCGCCAGTGTGCTGAGGGAGATAGCTCCGCGCCTTTTTCGCGGACTTTTCTCCCGCTTTTTTATGGATTCTGGCAGGGGTATTTATCACATATATAGCCTCTGGGGCTATATATTGTGATATATTTGCCAGCCAAGGTGTTTTTATTGCTGCTCAGGGCGCCCCCCCCCAGCGCCCTGCACCCTCAGTGACCGGAGTGTGAAGTGTGCATGAGGAGCAATGGTGCACAGCTGCAGTGCTGTGCGCTACCTTGGTGAAGACTGATGTCTTCTGCCGCCGATTTTCCGGACCTCTTCTTGCTTCTGGCTCTGTAAGGGGGACGGCGGCGCGGCTCCGGGAACAAACACCAAGGCCAGTTCCATGCGGGCGATCCCTCTGGAGCTAATGGTGTCCAGTAGCCTAAGAAGCCCAAGCTAGCTGCAAGCAGGTAGGTTCGCTTCTTCTCCCCTTAGTCCCTCGATGCAGTGAGCCTGTTGCCAGCAGGTCTCACTGTAAAATAAAAAACCTAAAATAAACTTTCTTTCTAGGAGCTCAGGAGAGCCCCTAGTGTGCATCCAGCTCGGCCGGGCACAGAAATCTAACTGAGGTCTGGAGGAGGGGCATAGAGGGAGGAGCCAGTGCACACCAAATAGTACCTAATCTTTCTTTTAGAGTGCCCAGTCTCCTGCGGAGCCCGTCTATTCCCCATGGTCCTTACGGAGTTCCCAGCATCCACTAGGACGTCAGAGAAATACAATTAATAGTCAGCTGAACGGCAGTTCTTTAAGTTGTATGTTTTCATTTCTTAAATTGTGGTGCCATTCACTTCCCTATAGGTGTCCATTTAAAGGGTTCTACTAAAATGACCAGAATCTTTATTTTAGTGTACTGCAGCATCTTTTTGACTTGGATCCAAAATGATTTCATAGGAAATTACAGAAACATAACCAAATGCAGGAATTTACATTAAGATCCTGTCATAATAAGGACATTATGATATATCCTTTTTAAAGAAGCAATCAATCGCATAATATTTAGAACAGCATTATTATATACTAATGCACCACACACCTCAAGACAGACCTCAGGAAGGAAAGAACAATAGCCCTCATTCCGAGTTGATCGCTCGCTAGCTGTTTTTAGCAGCCGTGCAAACGCTAAGCCGCCGCCCTCCGGGAGTGTATCTTAGCTTTGCATAAGTGCGAACGAAAGGATCGCATCACTGCAGCAAAAAAAGATTGTGCAGTTTCAGAGTAGCTCCAGACCTACTCCTAGCTTGCAATCACTTCAGACTATTTAGTTCCTGTTTTAACGTCACGAACACGCCCTGCGTTCGGCCATCCACGCATGCGTTTCCCCAGGCATGCCTACGTTTGTATCTGACACGCCTGCGTTTTTACACACACTCCCCGAAAACGATCAGACACCACCCAGAAACACCCACTTCCTGTCAATCACTTTGCGGCCAGCAGTGTTTTGGATTCGGACGCGTTTTGGCAAAACCTCCCTGAAAATTTTTTGTCAAATTCGGGTGTGTTTTGGATTCAGGTGTTTTTTTTAAAAAAAAACCCTCAAAAACAGCTCAAATCATAGAATTTGGGGGTAATTTTGATCCCATAGTATTATTAACCTCAATAACCATAATTTCCACTCATTTCCAGTCTATTCTGAACACCTCACAATATTATTTGTAGTCCTAAAATTTGCACCGAGGTCGCTGGATGACTAAGCTAAGCGACCCAAGTGGCCGGCACAAACACCTGGCCCATCTAGGAGTGGCACTGCAGTGTTAGACAGGATAGCACTTAAAAAGTAGAGATGAGCGCCTGAAATTTTTCGGGTTTTGTGTTTTGGTTTTGGGTTCGGTTCCGCGGCCGTGTTTTGGGTTCGACCGCGTTTTGGCAAAACCTCACCGAATTTTTTTGTCGGATTCGGGTGTGTTTTGGATTCGGGTGTTTTTTTCAAAAAACCCTAAAAAACAGCTTAAATCATAGAATTTGGGGGTCATTTTGATCCCATATTATTATTAACCTCAAAAACCATAATTTCCACTCATTTTCAGTCTATTCTGAATACCTCACACCTCACAATATTATTTTTAGTCCTAAAATTTGCACCGAGGTCGCTGGATGACTAAGCTAAGCGACCCTAGTGGCCGACACAAACACCTGGCCCATCTAGGAGTGGCACTGCAGTGTCACGCAGGATGGCCCTTCCAAAAAACACTCCCCAAACAGCACATGATGCAAAGAAAAAAAGAGGTGCAATGAGGTAGCTGTGTGACTAAGCTCAGCGACCCAAGTGCCCGACACAAACACCTGGCCCATCTAGGAGTGGCACTGCAGTGTCACGCAGGATGTCCCTTCCAAAAAACCCTCCCCAAACAGCACATGACGCAAAGAAAAAAAGAGGCGCAATGAGGTAGCTGTGTGAGTAAGATTAGCGACCCTAGTGGCCGACACAAACACCGGGCCCATCTAGGAGTGGCACTGCAGTGTCACGCAGGATGTCCCTTCCAAAAAACCCTCCCCAAACAGCACATGACGCAAAGAAAAATAAAAGAAAAAAGAGGTGCAAGATGGAATTGTCCTTGGGCCCTCCCACCCACCCTTATGTTGTATAAACAGGACATGCACACTTTA
Organism: Pseudophryne corroboree; assembly: GCF_028390025.1. Classification (NCBI taxonomy): domain Eukaryota; kingdom Metazoa; phylum Chordata; class Amphibia; order Anura; family Myobatrachidae; genus Pseudophryne; species Pseudophryne corroboree. The sequence goes on along the minus strand of NC_086444.1, from coordinate 397,238,313 downwards.
ACCAACCCATCATTTCAGTGACAGGGTCTGCCACATGACTGTGACTGATATGACGGGTTGGTTTGGACCCCCACCAAAAAAGAAGCAATTAATCTCTCCTTGCACAAACTGGCTCTACAGAGGCAAGATGTCCACCTCATCATCATCCTCCGATATATCACCGTGTACATCCCCCTCCTCACAGATTATCAATTCGTCCCCACTGGAATCCACCATCTCAGCTCCCTGTGTACTTTGTGGAGGCAATTGCTGCTGGTCAATGTCTCCGCGGAGGAATTGATTATAATTCATTTTAATGAACATCATCTTCTCCACATTTTCTGGATGTAACCTTGTACGCCGATTGCTGACAAGGTGAGCGGCGGCACTAAACACTCTTTCGGAGTACACACTTGTGGGAGGGCAACTTAGGTAGAATAAAGCCAGTTTGTGCAAGGGCCTCCAAATTGCCTCTTTTTCCTGCCAGTATAAGTACGGACTGTGTGACGTGCCTACTTGGATGCGGTCACTCATATAATCCTCCACCATTCTTTCAATGTTGAGAGAATCATATGCAGTGACAGTAGACGACATGTCCGTAATCGTTGTCAGGTCCTTCAGTCCGGACCAGATGTCAGCATCAGCAGTCGCTCCAGACTGCCCTGCATCACCGCCAGCGGGTGGGCTCGGAATTCTGAGCCTTTTCCTCGCACCCCCAGTTGCGGGAGAATGTGAAGGAGGAGATGTTGACAGGTCGCGTTCCGCTTGACTTGACAATTTTGTCACCAGCAGGCCTTTGCACCCCAGCAGACTTGTGTCTGCCGGAAAGAGAGATCCAAGGTAGGTTTTAAATCTAGGATCGAGCACGGTGGCCAAAATGTAGTGCTCTGATTTCAACAGATTGACCACCCGTGAATCCTTGTTAAGCGAATTAAGGGCTGCATCCACAAGTCCCACATGCCTAGCGGAATCGCTCCCTTTTAGCTCCTTCTTCAATGCCTCCAGCTTCTTCTGCAAAAGCCTGATGAGGGGAATGACCTGACTCAGGCTGGCAGTGTCTGAACTGACTTCACGTGTGGCAAGTTCAAAGGGCATCAGAACCTTGCACAACGTTGAAATCATTCTCCACTGCACTTGAGACAGGTGCATTCCACCTCCTATATCGTGCTCAATTGTATAGGCTTGAATGGCCTTTTGCTGCTCCTCCAACCTCTGAAGCATATAGAGGGTTGAATTCCACCTCGTTACCACTTCTTGCTTCAGATGATGGCAGGGCAGGTTCAGTAGTTTTTGGTGGTGCTCCAGTCTTCTGTACGTGGTGCCTGTACGCCGAAAGTGTCCCGCAATTCTTCTGGCCACCGACAGCATCTCTTGCACGCCCCTGTCGTTTTTTAAAAAATTCTGCACCACCAAATTCAAGGTATGTGCAAAACATGGGACGTGCTGGAATTTGCCCATATGTAATGCACACACAATATTGCTGGCGTTGTCCGATGCCACAAATCCACAGGAGAGTCCAATTGGGGTAAGCCATTCTGCGATGATCTTCCTCAGTTGCCGTAAGAGGATTTCAGCTGTGTGCGTATTCTGGAAAGCGGTGATACAAAGCGTAGCCTGCCTAGGAAAGAGTTGGCGTTTGCGAGATGCTGCTACTGGTGCCGCCGCTGCTGTTCTTGCGGCGGGAGTCCATACATCTACCCAGTGGGCTGTCACAGTCATATAGTCCTGACCCTGCCCTGCTCCACTTGTCCACATGTCCGTGGTTAAGTGGACATTGGGTACAACTGCATTTTTTAGGACACTGGTGAGTCTTTTTCTGACGTCCGTGTACATTCTCGGTATCGCCTGCCTACAGAAGTGGAACCTAGATGGTATTTGGTAACGGGGGCACACTGCCTCAATAAATTGTCTAGTTCCCTGTGAACTAACGGCGGATACCGGACGCACGTCTAACACCAACATAGTTGTCAAGGACTCAGTTATCCGCTTTGCAACAGGATGACTGCTGTGATATTTCATCTTCCTCGCAAAGGACTGTTGGACAGTCAATTGCTTACTGGAAGTAGTACAAGTGGGCTTACGACTTCCCCTCTGGGATGACCATCGACTCCCAGCAGCAACAACAGCAGCGCCAGCAGCAGTAGGCGTTACACGCAAGGATGCATCGGAGGAATCCCAGGCAGGAGAGGACTCGTCAGAATTGCCAGTGACATGGCCTGCAGGACTATTGGCATTCCTGGGGAAGGAGGAAATTGACACTGAGGGAGTTGGTGGGGTGGTTTGCGTGAGCTTGGTTACAAGAGGAAGGGATTTACTGGTCAGTGGACTGCTTCCGCTGTCGGCCCAAGTTTTTGAACTTGTCACTGACTTATTATGAATGCGCTGCAGGTGACGTATAAGGGAGGATGTTCCGAGGTGGTTAACGTCCTTACCCCTACTTATTACAGCTTGACAAAGGGAACACACGGCTTGACACCTGTTGTCCGCATTTCTGGTGAAATACTTCCACACCGAAGAGCTGATTTTTTTGGTATTTTCACCAGGCATGTCAACGGCCCTATTCCTCCCACGGACAACAGGTGTCTCCCCGGGTGCCTGACTTAAACAAACCACCTCACCATCAGAATCCTCCTGGTCAATTTCCTCCCCAGCGCCAGCAACACCCATATCCTCCTCATCCTGGTGTACTTCAACACTGACATCTTCAATCTGACTATCAGGAACTGGACTGCGGGTGCTCCTTCCAGCACTTGCAGGGGGCGTGCAAATGGTGGAAGGCGCATGCTCTTCACGTCCAGTGTTGGGAAGGTCAGGCATCGCAACCGACACAATTGGACTCTCCTTGTGGATTTGGGATTTCGAAGAACGCACAGTTCTTTGCGGTGCTACTGCTTTTGCCAGCTTGAGTCTTTTCATTTTTCTAGCGAGAGGCTGAGTGCCTCCATCCTCATGTGAAGCTGAACCACTAGCCATGAACATAGGCCAGGGCCTCAGCCGTTCCTTGCCACTCCGTGTGGTAAATGGCATATTGGCAAGTTTACGCTTCTCCTCCGACAATTTTATTTTAGGTTTTGGAGTCCTTTTTTTACTGATATTTGGTGTTTTGGATTTGACATGCTCTGTACTATGACATTGGGCATCGGCCTTGGCAGACGACGTTGCTGGCATTTCATCGTCTCGGCCATGACTAGTGGCAGCAGCTTCAGCACGAGGTGGAAGTGGATCTTGATCTTTCCCTAATTTTGGAACCTCAACATTTTTGTTCTCCATATTTTAATAGGCACAACTAAAAGGCACCTCAGGTAAACAATGGAGATGGATGGATACTAGTATTCAATTATGGATGGACTGCCGAGTGCCGACACAGAGGTAGCTACAGCCGTGGACTACCGTACTGTACTGTGTCTGCTGCTAAAATAGACTGGTTGATAAAGAGATGTAGTAGTAGTATGTATGTATAAAGAAGAAAGAAAAAAAAACCACGGGTAGGTGGTATACAATTATGGACGGACTGCCGAGTGCCGACACAGAGGTAGCTACAGCCGTGGACTACCGTACTGTACTGTGTCTGCTGCTAATATAGACTGGTTGATAAAGAGATGTAGTAGTAGTATGTATGTATAAAGAAGAAAGAAAAAAAAACCACGGGTAGGTGGTATACAATTATGGACGGACTGCCCAGTGCCGACACAGAGGTAGCTACAGCCGTGGACTACCGTACTGTACTGTGTCTGCTGCTAATATAGACTGGTTGATAAAGAGATGTAGTAGTAGTATGTATGTATAAAGAAGAAAGAAAAAAAAACCACGGGTAGGTGGTATACAATTATGGATGGACTGCCCAGTGCCGACACAGAGGTAGCTACTGCCGTGGACTACCGTACTGTACTGTGTCTGCTGCTAATATAGACTGGTTGATAAAGAGATGTAGTAGTAGTAGTATGTATGTATAAAGAAGAAAGAAAAAAAAACCACGGGTAGGTGGTATACAATTATGGACGGACTGCCCAGTGCCGACACAGAGGTAGCTACAGCCGTGGACTACCGTACTGTACTGTGTCTGCTGCTAATATAGACTGGTTGATAAAGAGATGTAGTAGTAGTATGTATGTATAAAGAAGAAAGAAAAAAAAACCACGGGTAGGTGGTATACAATTATGGACGGACTGCCCAGTGCCGACACAGAGGTAGCTACAGCCGTGGACTACCGTACTGTACTGTGTCTGCTGCTAATATAGACTGGTTGATAAAGAGATGTAGTAGTAGTAGTATGTATGTATAAAGAAGAAAGAAAAAAAAACCACGGGTAGGTATTATACAATTATGGACGGACTGCCGAGTGCCGACACAGAGGTAGCTACAGCCGTGGACTTCCGTACTGTACTGTGTCTGCTGCTAATATAGACTGGTTGATAAAGAGATGTAGTAGTAGTATGTATGTATAAAGAAGAAAGAAAAAAAAACCACGGGTAGGTGGTATACAATTATGGACGGACTGCCGAGTGCCGACACAGAGGTAGCTACAGCCGTGAACTACCGTACTGTGTCTGCTGCGACTGGATGATAAATAATGATATAAAAAATATATATATATCACTACTGCAGCCGGACAGGTATATATTATATAATGACGGACCTGCTGGACACTGTCTGTCAGCAGAATGAGTTTTTTATAGAATAAAAAAAAAACACCACACAAGTGAAGTCACACGACGAGTGTTTAACTTTTTCAGGCAATCACAATATAGTATACTATACTACTAACTATACTGGTGGTCAGTGTGGTCAGGTCACTGGTCAGTCACACTGGCAGTGGCACTCCTGCAGCAAAAGTGTGCACTGTTTAATTTTAATAATAATATGTACTCCTGGCTCCTGCTATAACCTATAACTGGCACTGCAGTGCTCCCCAGTCTCCCCCACAATTATAAGATGTGTGAGCTGAGCACAGTCAGATACGAGTGTTTAACTTTTTCAGGCAATCACAATATAGTATACTATACTACTAACTATACTGGTGGTCAGTGTGGTCAGGTCACTGGTCAGTCACACTGGCAGTGGCACTCCTGCAGCAAAAGTGTGCACTGTTTAATTTTAATAATAATATGTACTCCTGGCTCCTGCTATAACCTATAACTGGCACTGCAGTGCTCCCCAGTCTCCCCCACAATTATAAGATGTGTGAGCTGAGCACAGTCAGATATATACATAGATGATGCAGCACACTGGGCTGAGCAGTGCACACAGATATGGTATGTGACCGAGTCACTGTGTATCGTTTTTTTCAGGCAGAGAACGGATATATTAAATAAAACTGCACTGTCTGGTGGTCACTGTGGTCAGTCACTAGTAAACTCTGCACTCTCTACAGTTCCACAGTACTCCTAAGCTCCAGTAAATCAGGTCAATCTCTCTCTCTCTCTCTTCTAATCTAAATGGAGAGGACGCCAGCCACGTCCTCTCCCTATCAATCTCAATGCACGTGTGAAAATGGCGGCGACGCGCGGCTCCTTATATAGAATCCGAGTCTCGCGAGAATCCGACAGCGTCATGATGACGTTCGGGCGCGCTCGGGTTAACCGAGCAAGGCGGGAAGATCCGAGTCGCTCGGACCCATGAAAAAAAACATGAAGTTCGTGCGGGTTCGGATTCAGAGAAACCGAACCCGCTCATCTCTATTAAAAAGTATAGCCCCAAACATCACATGATGCAGAGATAAATAAATAAAAAAAGAGGTGCAAGATGGAATTGTCCTTAGGCCCTTCCACCCACCCTTATGTTGTATAAGCAGGACATGCACACTTTAACAAACCCATCATTTCAGTGACAGGGTCTGCCACACGACTGTGGCTGAAATTACTGGTTTGTTTGGGCCCCCACCAAAAAAGAAGCAATCAATCTCTCCTTGCACAAACTGGCTCTACAGAGGCAAGATGTCCACCTCCTCATCCGATTCCTCACCCCTTTCACTGTGTACATCCCCCTCCTCACAGATTATTAATTCGTCCCCACTGGAATCCACCATCTCAGGTCCCTGTGTACTTTCTGGAGGCAATTGCTGGTGAATGTCTCCACGGAGGAATTGATTATAATTCATTTTGATGAACATCATCTTCTCCACATTTTCTGGAAGTAATCTCGTACGCCGATTGCTGACAAGGTGACCGACTGCACTAAACACTCTTTCGGAGTACACACTGGAGGGGGGGCAACTTAGGTAAAATAAAGCCAGTTTATGCAAGGGCCTCCAAATTGCCTCTTTTTCCTGCCAGTATACGTACGGACTGTCTGACGTGCCTACTTTGTATGCGGTCACTCATATAATCCTCCACCATACTTTCAATGGTGACAGAATCATATGCAGTGACAGTAGACGACATGTCAGTAATCGTTGGCAGGTCCTTCAGTCCGGACCAGATGTCAGCACTCGCTCCAGACTGCCCTGCATCACTGCCAGCGGGTGGGCTCGGAATTCTTAGCCTTTTCCTCGCAACCCCAGTTGCGGGAGAATGTGAAGGAGGAGCTGTTGGCGGGTCACGTTCCGCTTGACTTGACAAGTGTCTCACCAGCAGGTCTTTGAACATCTGCAGACTTGTGTCTGCCGAAAAGAGAGATACAACATAGGCTTTAAACCTAGGATCGAGCACGGTGGCCAAAATGTAGTGCTCTGATTTCAACAGATTGACCACCCGTGAATTTTGGTTAAGCGAATTAAGGGCTCCATCCACAAGTCCCACATGCCTAGCGGAATCGCTCAGTTTTAGCTCCTTCAATGTCTCCAGCTTCTTCTGCAAAAGCCTGATGAGGGGAATGACCTGACTCAGGCTGGCAGTGTCTGAACTGGCAAGTTCAAAGGGTTGCAGAACCTTGCACAACGTTGAAATCATTCTCCACAGCGCTTGAGTCAGGTGCATTCCCCCTCCTTTGCCTATATCGTAGGTAGATGTATAGGCTTAAATGGCCTTTTGCTGCTCCTCCATCCTCTGAAGCATATAGAGGGTTGAATTCCACCTCGTTACCACCTCTTGCTTCTGCTGATGGCGGGGCAGGTTCAGGAGTGTTTGCTGGTGCTCTAGTCTTCGGCACGCGGTGGCTGAATGCCGAAAGTGGCCCGCAATTTTTCGGGCCACCGACAGCATCTCTTGCACGCCCCTGTCGTTTTAAAAAAATTTCTGCACCACCAATTTCAATGTATGTGCAAAACATGGAACGTGCTGGAATTTGCCCACATGTAATGCACGCACAATATTGGTGGCATTGTCCGATGTCACAAATCCCCAGGAGAATCCAATTGGGGTAAGCCATTCTGCGATGATGTTCCTCAGTTTCCGTAAGAGGTTGTCAGCTGTGTGCCTCTTATGGAAAGCGGTGATACAAAGCGTAGCCTGCCTAGGAACGAGTTGGCATTTGCGAGATGCTGCTACTGGTGCCGCCGCTGCTGTTCTTGCTGCGGGAGGCAATACATCTACCCAGTGGGCTGTCACAGTCATATAGTCCTGAGTCTGCCCTGCTCCACTTGTCCACATGTCCATGGTTAAGTGGACATTGGGTACAACTGCATTTTTTAGGACACTGGTGACTCTTTCTCTAACGTCCTAGTGGATGCTGGGGACTCCGTAAGGACCATGGGGAATAGAAGGGCTCCGCAGGAGACATGGGCACTTTAAGAAAGAATTTGGATTCTGGTGTGCTCTGGCTCCTCCCTCTATGTCCCTCCTCCAGACCTCAGTTTGAATCTGTGCCCGGACGAGCTGGGTGCTGTTTAGTGAGCTCTCCTGAGCTTGCTATAAGAAAGTATTTTGTTAGGTTTTTTTATTTTCAGGGAGCTCTGCTGGCAACAGACTCCCTGCATCGTGGGACTGAGGGGAGAGAAGCAGCCCTACTCTCTGCAGATAGGTCCTGCTTCTTAGGCTACTGGACACCATTAGCTCCAGAGGGATCGTACACAGGATCTCACCCTTTGTCGTCCGATCCCGGAGCCGCGCCGCCGTCCCCCTCGCAGAGCCGGAAGACAGAAGCCGGGTGAAAGAAGCAAGAAGACTTCGAAATCGGCGGCAGAAGACTCCAGTCTACACTGAGGTAGCGCACAGCACTGCAGCTGTGCGCCATTGCTCCCACACTACACCCACATACTCCGGTCACTGTAGGGTGCAGGGCGCAGGGAGAGGGGGGGGGGCGCCCTGGGCAGCAATTAGGATCTCTTGGCAAAAGTTACACATATATACAGTTGGGCACTGTATATATGTATGAGCCCCCGTCATTATATTATACATAAACGCGGGACAGAAGCCCGCCGCTGAGGGGGCGGTGCTTCTTCCTCAGCACTCACCAGCGCCATTTTTTCTTCACAGCTCCGCTGAGAGGAAGCTCCCCAGGCTCTCCCCTGCAGATTCACGGTAGAAGAGGGTAAAAAGAGAGGGGGGGCACAAAAATTAGGCGCAAAAACATAATATACAGCAGCTATTGGGTTAACACTAAGTTACTGTGTGATTCCTGGGACATATAGCGCTGGGGTGTGTGCTGGCATACTCTCTCTCTGTCTCTCCAAAGGGCCTTGTGGGGGAACTGTCTTCAAAAAGAGCATCCCCTGTGTGTGTGGTGTGTCGGTACGCTTGTGTCGACATGTTTGACGAGGAAGGCTATGTGGAAGCAGAGCGGGAGCAAATGAATGTGGTGTCTCCGCCGACGGCGCCGACACCTGATTGGATGGATATGTGGAAGGTTTTAAATGATAATGTTAATTCCTTGCATAAAAGGTTGGATAAAGCTGAAACCTTAGGACAGTCGGGGCCTCAGCCCATGCCCTATCCTATGTCGCAGAGGCCGTCAGGGTCTCAGAAGCGCCCACTATCCCAAATTGTTGACACAGATACCGACATGGATTCTGACTCCAGTGTCGATTACGATGATGCAAAGTTACAGCCTAAATTGGCTAAATCCATCCGTTATATGATTATAGCAATTAAGGATGTGTTGCACATTACAGAGGAAACCCCAGTCCCTGACAAGAGGGTTCATATGTATGGGGGAAAAAGGCAGGTGGTGACCTTTCCCCCTTCACACGAGCTAAATGAGTTATGTGAAAAGGCTTGGGAATCTCCAGATAAAAAACTGCAGATTTCCAAACGGATGCTTATGGCGTATCCTTTCCCGCCAACGGACAGGTTACGCTGGAAATCCTCTCCTAGGGTGGACAAAGCTTTAACACGCTTATCCAAGAGGGTAGCCCTGCCGTCACAGGATACGGCCACCCTAAAAGATGCTGCAGATAGAAAGCAAGAGGGTACCCTGAAGTCCATTTATACACATTCAGGTACCTTACTAAGGCCGGCAATTGCGTCGGCCTGGGTGTGTAGTGCTGTAGCAGCATGGACGGATACATTATCTCAGGAACTTGATACCTTAGACAAGGATACTATATTAATGACCCTGGGGCATATAAAAGACGCTGTCCTATATATGAGAGATGCTCAAAGAGACATTAGCCTACTGGGCTCTAGAATAAATGCAATGTCGATTTCTGCCAGAAGGGTCCTATGGACTCGGCAATGGACAGGTGATGCCGACTCAAAAAGGCACATGGAGGTTTTACCTTACAAGGGTGAGGAATTGTTTGGGGAGGGTCTCTCGGACCTGGTCTCCACAGCTACTGCTGGAAAGTCAAATTTTTTGCCATATGTTTCCTCACAACCTAAGAAAGCACTGTATTACCAAATGCAGTCCTTTCGATCACAAAAAGGCAAGAAAGTCCGAGGTGCGTACTTTCTTGCCAGAGGCAGGGGCAGAGGAAGGAAGCTGCACAACACAGCTAGTTCCCAGGAACAGAAGTCCTCCCCGGCTTCCACTAAATCCACCGCATGACGCTGGGGCTCCACAGGCGGAGCTAGGCCCGGTGGGGGCGCGTCTCCGAAATTTCAGCCACAAGTGGGTTCACTCCCAGGTGGATCCCTGGGCAATAGATATTGTGTCTCAGGGATACAAGCTGGATTTCGAAGAGATGCCCCCTCACCGATACCTCAAATCGGCCCTGCCAGCTTCCCCCTTAGAGAGGGAAATAGTGTTAGCTGCAATTCACAAATTGTATCTTCAACAGGTGGTGGTCAAGGTTCTCCTCCTTCAACAAGGAAGGGGTTATTATTCGACCATGTTTGTGGTACCGAAACCGGACGGTTCGGTCAGACCCATATTGAATTTAAAATCCCTGAACATATACCTGAAAAGGTTCAAGTTCAAGATGGAATCGCTCAGAACGGTCATCGCAAGCCTGGAAGGGGGGGATTTTATGGTGTCTCTGGACATAAAGGATGCATACCTTCATGTCCCCATTTATCCACCTCATCAGGCGTACCTCAGATTTGTGGTACAGGATTGTCATTACCAGTTTCAGACGATGCCGTTTGGTCTCTCCACGGCACCGAGAATATTTACCAAGGTAATGGCGGAAATGATGGTACACCTGCGGAAGCAAGGGGTCACAATCAGGGACGTGCAGTCAGGGGAGGCAGGGGAGGCAGTGCCTCCCCTGTCATTAATGATTAAAATAATATAAAGAAGATACTTATGACACATATTCTGTGTCATAAGTATCTCCTTTATATTAATGTAATCATTATCCCTGTCTAAATGGGGTTGGGAGGCACCGATCGTGGTGCCTCCCGGTCAGATAGGGAAAGGTATGGGGAGCGGGGGGCGGGAGCGGGCAGGGCCTAGCAATGGGCATTAAAAGCCCATTGAAATAGCATAGGAAAGCGGCACCATTAGTGGTGCCGCTTTCACACAGGGACGTGCTTTCAACTTATGAAAGCACGTCCCCTGTCAGTCAGGCCACAGTGATTGGCCAGCGGATCCGTCACTGGATCCGCTGTCAATCACTGTTGTGGGCGCGGCGGAGGTGCGGGTGTCGGCGGAGGTGCTGGCGGCAGAGGTGCGGGTGTCGGCGGAGGTCCTGGCGGCGGAGGTGCGGGCGGCGGCGGTGTAGGCGGCGGAGGGCGGGTGACGGCGGAGGTGCTGGCGGCGGCGATGCAGAGTTTGGCAGTGGAGCGGTAACCCATTTCAAAAATGGCGCCTCAGCGTCATTTTTTAAATTGAAGATGGCCTCCGCGAGCCAATCACGGCTCGCCGCATCATTGCTCCGCCCCCTCTGGCTGACTTATATAAGTCAGCGCGAGGGAGCGGCTGTCAGTCCGACGGCGGAGGAGGAGCGGAGAAGAGCTCCTGAAGGCTGAAGACGCCGGAAGTCCTGGATGGGCGGCGGCTATGCAAAAGAGCTTAGCAGCCGCCGCCCACCAGGTGAAGATGCTGGAAGTCCTGGTGAAGGCGGCGGCCATGCAAAAGAGCTTAATGGCCGCCACCTCCCAGGTCAAGACGCCGGAGGAAGACGCTGGAAGCCCTGGGGAGGTGGCGCCCCCCAGGTGAAGATGCCGGAAGCCCTGGGGAGGCGGCGGCCATGCAAAAGAGCTTAATGGCCGCCGCCCCCAGGTGAAGACCCTGTCAAATAAACTATTTTTTTTTAAAGAGACTGGTGTTTTTATTTTAATATTTTCTTTACAGGTGGAGAACAGGTGCCAGCAGGCCATTTATGTCCGGGCATGCTGGCACTTGTGGTTCTCCATGTGCCAGCATGCTGGGGCAGGCTTGCTGGGACCTGTTGGCCACCTGTAAAGAACAATATTACTGTTCTTTACAGGTGGACCACAAGTGCCAGCGGGCCATTTATGTCCGGGCATGCTGGCACTTGTGGTTCTCCAAGTGCCAGCATGCTGGGGCAGGCTTGCTGGGACCTGTAGGCCACCTGTCAAGAACAATATTAACAATGAACCCCGCACCCACCGCCACCAGGGGTGCGGGGCATAGCACTGGGCTATCAGCCCAGTGCTGGTTATTGCTCGGTAGGGGGGACCCCATTTTCTTTTTTGGGGTCCCCACTTCCGAGGAATTCCAGCCCTGGGCTGACTGGTTTGGGGGGGGCAGATTAATGTTATGGCAGGGGGACCCCATATCGAGTGTCTCCCCTGCTATGGCATTAGACCCCCCTGGCTGGTTCTGCCCGGTGCTGGTTTCACGAATGGGGGGGGGGGCTACACTTTTTTTTTTTTTACCCCACTCTATAGGGGGGGGGGGGGTTGGCTGCTTGTGCCTCCCCAGCCACCGACCTCAACGCACGCCACTGGTCACAATTATCCCATACTTGGACGATCTCCTCATAAAGTCGAGGTCCAGAGAGCAGTTGCTGACCAGCGTAGCACGCTCTCTGGAAGTGTTACGACAACACGGCTGGATTCTAAATATTCCAAAGTCGCAGTTGGTTTCTACGACTCGTCTGCCCTTCCTGGGCATGATTCTGGACACAGACCAGAAAAGGGTTTATCTCCCGATAGAGAAAGCTCAGGAACTCATGACACTGGTTAGAAACCTATTGAAACCAAAACAGGTGTCGGTGCATCACTGCACGCGAGTCCTGGGAAAGATGGTGGCATCGTACGAGGTCATTCCCTTCGGCAGGTTCCATGCGAGGACCTTACAATGGGATCTACTGGACAAATGGTCCGGATCACATCTTCAAATGCATCGGTTAATCACCCTATCCCCCAGGGCCAGGGTGTCTCTCCTGTGGTGGCTGCAGAGTGCTCACCTCCTCGAGGGCCGCAGATTCGGCATTCAGGACTGGGTCCTGGTGACCACGGATGCAAGCCTCCGAGGGTGGGGGGCAGTCACACAGGGAAGAAATTTCCAAGGTCTGTGGTCAAGTCAGGAGACTTGCCTCCACATCAACATCCTGGAACTAAGGGCCATATACAACGCCCTACGCCAAGCGGAGTCCATACTTCGCGACCAACCGGTTCTGATTCAGTCAGACAACATCACCGCAGTGGCTCATGTAAACCGCCAAGGCGGCACAAGGAGCAGGGTGGCGATGGTAGAAGCCACCAGGATTCTTCGCTGGGCGGAGAATCACATAAGCGCACTGTCAGCAGTGTTCATTCCAGGTGTGGACAACTGGGAAGCAGACTTCCTCAGCAGGCACGACCTCCACCCGGGAGAATGGGGACTTCATCAAGAAGTCTTCGCGCAGGTTGCGAGTCGGTGGGAACTGCCACAGGTGGACTTGATGGAATCCCGCCTCAACAAAAAGCTACTGAAGTATTGCGCCAGGTCAAGAGACCCTCAGGCGATAGCTGTGGACGCACTGGTGACGCCGTGGGTGTTCCAGTCGGTCTATGTATTTCCTCCTCTTCCTCTCATACCAAAGGTGCTGAGAATCATAAGGAAAAGAGGAGTGAGAACAATACTCATTGTTCCGGATTGACCAAGAAGGACTTGGTATCCAGATCTGCAAGAAATGCTCACAGAGGACCCGTGGCCTCTGCCTCTAAGACAGGACTTGTGCAACAGGGGCCCTGTCTGTTCCAAGACTTACCGCGGCTGCGTTTGATGGCATGGTGGTTGAACGCCGGATCCTAGCAGACAAAGGCATTCCGGATGAGGTCATTCCTACGCTGATAAAGGCTAGGAAGGACGTGACGGCTCAATATTATCACCGTATATGGCGAAAATATGTTGCTTGGTGTGAGGCCAGGAATGCCCCTGCGGAGGAATTCCAGCTGGGCCGTTTCCTTCACTTCCTACAGTCGGGAGTGACTTTGGGCCTAAAATTGGGTTCCATTAAGGTCCAGATTTCGGCCCTATCCATTTTCTTTCAAAAAGAACTGGCTTCTCTGCATGAAGTTCAGACGTTTGTAAAGGGAGTACTGCATATTCAGCCCCCTTTTGTGCCTCCGGTGGCACCTTGGGATCTTAACATGATGTTGAGTTTCCTGAAATCACACTGGTTTGAACCACTCAAGACGGTGGAATTGAAATATCTCACGTGGAAGGTGGTTATGCTGCTAGCCTTGGCTTCGGCTAGGCATGTGTCAGAATTGGCGGCTTTGTCACATCAAAGCCCTTATCTGGTTTTCCATGCGGATAGAGCAGAATTGCGGACCCGCCCACAATTTCTGCCAAAAGTGGTTTCATCCTTTCATATAAACCAACCCATTGTGTGCCTGTGGCTACTACTGACTTGGAGGATTCCGAGTTACTGGATGTGGTCAGGGCTTTGAAGGTTTATGTAGCCAGAACGGCTAGGGTCAGGAAAACTGAATCTTTGTTTATCCTGTATGCTTCCAACAAGCTCGGTGCGCCTGCTTCAAAGCAGGCTATTGCTCGCTGGATCTGTAACACGATTCAGCAGGCTCATTCTGCGGCTGGATTGCCGCTGCCTAAATCAGTTAAGGCCCATTCCACAAGGAAGGTGGGCTCTTCTTGGGTGGCTGCCCGAGGGGTCTCGGCATTATAGATTTGCCGAGCGGCTACTTGGTCAGGTTCAAACACCTTTGCAAAGTTCTACAAGTTTGATACCCTGGCTGAGGAGGACCTTGTGTTTGCTCATTCGGTGCTGCAGAGTCATCCGCACTCTCCCGCCCGTTTGGGAGCTTTGGTATAATCCCCATGGTCCCTACGGAGTCCCCAGCATCCACTAGGACGTTAGAGAAAATAAGATTTTACTTACCGGTAAATCTATTTCTCGTAGTCCGTAGTGGATGCTGGGCGCCCGTCCCAAGTGCGGACTTCTTCTGCAATACTTGTATATAGTTATTGCTTAAATAAGGGTTATGTATAGTTGCATCAGGGTTGATCTGATGCTCTGTTGTTGTTCATACTGTTAACTGGGTAATGTTATCACAAGTTATACGGTGTGATTGGTGTGGCTGGTATGAGTCTTACCCTGGATTCCCAAAATCCTTTCCTTGTACTGTCAGCTCTTCCGGGCACAGTTTACTTAACTGAAGTCTGGAGGAGGGACATAGAGGGAGGAGTCAGAGCACACCAGAATCCAAATTCTTTCTTAAAGTGCCCATGTCTCCTGCGGAGCCCGTCTATTCCCCATAATCCTTACGGAGTCCCCAGCATCCACTACAGACTACGAGAAATAGATTTACCGGTAAGTAAAATCTTATTGTTTCTGACGTCTCTGTACATTCTCGGTATCGCCTGCCTAGAGAAATGGAACCTAGATGGTATTTGGTACCGGGGACACAGTACCTCAAGCAATTCTCCAATTCCCTGTGAATTAACGGTGGATACCGGACACACATTTAACACCACCGCAGCTGCCAAGACCTGAGTTATCCACTTTGCAGCAGGATGACTGCTGTGATATTTCATCTTCCTCGCAAAGGACTGTTGGACAGTCAATTGCTTACTGGAAGTAGTATAAGTGGTCTCCCGACTTCCCCTCGGGGATGACGATCGACTCCCAGCAGCAACAACAGCAGCGCCAGCAGCAGTAGGCATTACACTCAAGGATGCATTGGAGGAATACCAGGCAGGAGAGGACTCGTCAGACTTGCCAGTGACATGACCTGCAGGACTATCGGCTTTCCTGTCTAAGGAGGAAATTGACACTGAGGGAGTTGGTGGTGTGGTTTGCAGGAGCTTGGTTACAAGAGGAAGGGATTTAGTTGTCAGTGGACTGCTTCCGCTGTCACCCAAAGTTTTTGAACTTGTCAATGACTTCTGATGAATGCGCTCCAGGTGACGTATAAGGGAGGATGTTCCTAGGTGGTTAACGTCCTTACCCCTACTTATTACAGCTTGACGAAGGCAACACACGGCTTGACACCTGTTGTCCGCATTTCTGTTAAAATAATTCCACACCGAAGAGGTGATTTTTTTTTTGTAATTTGACCAGGCATGTCAATGGCCATATTCGTCCCACGGACAACATGTGTCTCCCCGGGTGCCTGACTTAAACAAACCACCTCACTATCAGAATCCTCCTTGTCAATTTCCTCAGCGCCAGCAACACCCATATCCTCATCCTGGTGTACTTCAACAGTGACATCTTCAATTTGACTATCAGGAACTGGACTGCGGGTGCTCCTTCCAGCACTTGCAGGGGGCGTGCAAATGGTGGAAGGCGCCACCTCTTCCCGTCCAGTGTTGGGAAGGTCAGGCATCGCAACCGACACAATTGGACTCTCCTTGGGGATTTGTGATTTAGAAGAACGTACAGTTCTTTGCTGTGCTTTTGCCAGCTTAAGTCTTTTCATTTTTCTAGCGGGAGGATGAGTGCTTCCATCCTCATGTGAAGCTGAACCACTAGCCATGAACATAGGACAGGGCCTCAGCCGTTCCTTGCCACTCCGTGTCCCAAATGGCATATTGGCAAGTTTACGCTTCTCATCAGATGCTTTTAATTTTAATTTTTGGGTCATTTTACTGAACTTTTGTTTTTTGGATTTTACATGCTCTCTACTATGACATTGGGCATCGGCCTTGGCAGACAACGTTGATGGCATTTCATCATCTCGCCCATGACTAGTGGCAGCAGCTTCAGCACGAGGTGGAAGTGGATCTTGATCTTTCCCTATTTTACCCTCCACATTTTTGTTCTCCATTTTTTAATGTGTGGAATTATATGCCAGTAATATATCAATAGCAATGGCCTACTGTACTGTACTATATATGTATACTGTTAGTCACCAAAATGCTGCACTGTAATACTAGAAGCTATAGAAAAGTATATATAAATTGTATATATCAGTACAGAGCGGTGTAACTGTGACCCATGTGTCCTGACAAGCAGTATAGAAGCTATAGAAAAGTATAAATATTACTGTATATCAGTACAGAGCGGTGTAACTGTGACACATGTGTCCTGACAAGCAGTATAGAAGCTATAGAAAATAAGAAAAGTGTATATATATTATTGTATATATCAGTACAGAGCGGTGTAACTGTGACCCATGTGTCCTGACAAGCAGTATAGAAGCTATAGAAAAGTATATATATTATTGTATATATCAGTACAGAGCAGTGTAACTGTGACACATGTGTCCTGACAAGCAGTATAGAAGCTATAGAAAGTAAGAAAAGTATATATATTATTGTATATATCAGTACAGAGCAGTGTAACTGTGACCCATGTGTCCTGACAAGCAGTATAGAAGCTATAGAAGAGTATATATATTACTGTATATATCAGTACAGAGCGGTGTTAATGTGACACGTGTCCTGACAAGCAGTACAGAAGCTATAGAAAAGTATATATATTATTGTATATATCAGTACAGAGCGGTGTAACTGTGACCATGTGTCCTGACAAGCAGTATAGAGGCTATAGAAAAGTATATATATTATTGTATATCAGTACAGAATGGTGTAACTGTGACCATGTGTCCTGACAAGCAGTATAGAAGCTATAGAAACGTATATATTATTATATACTGGTGGTCCCCAGTCCCCACAATGCAGCACACTGATCAGATATTTGCAGCACACTGAGCACAGATATGGAGCGTTTTCAAGCAGAGAATGTAGATATTTTCAGCACACTGAGCACAGATTATTTGCAGCACACTGAGCACAGATATTTTCAGCACACTGAGCACAGATTACGGAGCTTTTCAGGGAGAGAACGCAGCCACGTCCTCTCCATTCAATCTCCAAAGCACGAGTGAAAATAGCGGCGACGCGCGGCTCCTTATATAGAATACGAATCTCGCGAGAATCCGACAGCGGGATGATGACGTTCGGGCGCGTTCTGGTTAACCGAGCAAGGCGGGTGAAGTTCGGGGGGTTCGGATCCCGAGGAACCGAACCCACTCATCTCTAATATATATATATATATATATATATAGGTAGGTGTATATACGGTATATATATATATATGTAGATATGTATATGTGGGGTGTAGTACGGTATGCCGGCGCTCGGGCTCCCGGCGACCAGCATACCGGCGCCGGGAGCCTGACCGCCGGCATACCGACAGCGTGGCGAGCGCTAAGGAGCCCCTTGCGGGCACGCTGTGCTCGCCACGCTGCGGGCACGGTGGCACAATACGTGCGCCACACTATTTTATTATCCCTCCAGGGGGGTCGTGGACCCCCACGAGGGAGAATAGCTGTCGGTATGCCAGGTGTCGGGGTTCCGACAGCGGCTCCTGTCAGATATTGTCCTTTGTAGTTGGATGGCTTTATTCGTTAGCCTCACTACCTAAGCTGCTGCATCCATGCATCTAGGCCACTAGAGCCAGTATGGATTCTTTCCATGCATTATTTTAATATTACGAGACTTTGTGATCCTTGCAAGAGCATGTGGACAACAGTAGGTCCTCAATATTAAATTCATTTGTCAAAAGTATTGAATATGTGACATATTACATCACCTGTCTTGATAAAGGCCTGTAACCAGACCGAAACGTCGACAATAAAATACTGGTGATTTAAATGAGAAGCCGACACGAGAGTTTCTTTTGTGAGAGTGCACCTCCAAGTTTTTGGAACTTTTGTGGTATATTTGTGGACCCACCTGGCCCACTGGGAGCACCCACTATTTGATGGACTATTTTTACTGTGGATGAGAGTGCAGGATTTCCAGCAGATGTGTATATATATATATATATATATATATATATAAAAAAAAAATCCCAAGGTAAAGATGGCACTCAGAAACTTAAATATATAAATGCAGAAAGCTGTATTTGAGTTCAACGTTTCGGGGTGCAACCCCCTTTCTCAAGAATACATACAGCACCAACAGATATATATATATATATATATATATATATACACACACACACACACACACACAGACACACTAGTTTTACGGACCCAGCATGGGTCACCTCAGTCCCCACCCCTGTGCTTGGCTCCACCCAGTTCTGGAACCCCATCCCCATGCAAATTCTGCATTTGCCACTGCAAGCAAAGCTACTCAGGGGCTTGTAGAGAATTTGAGTGACAATCTGAAGCTCTCACAGAAGAGTTTGTCAATGACATATGTGCATAAATATTGCTACAGGACCAAGTGGCTCATATCTGGATTCTCATCCCCTTTAAACATTACTCTGTCATAACTGTTGCAAACCATAATTGCCAGTAAGCGCATGGCATCGTAAACAGGCCAAGAAAACGTTCCTTTCTCTGATTCCTGATATCAGTTCTTTCGCCTCTCTGGCTCTGTGGCCTACTTTCTGTTGGTGGGGATGATGGGAGAGGAGGAATGCTGGCTAAAAAAGAAGGGCCCAATTCATCACACTTAGACCAGCCCCCAGAACTAGTACAGTGCTTAGCAAGTAAGCAGCTTTTGCTCCATCATGGTGTAGCAGGGAAGTTGACCCACTACATAAACCTGGGGCATGATCTAACAAGATACAGAGATACTGAGTCTCATTAAAGTTAGACTGAGAACTACATGCTTTGATAATGTCAAATATTACCTTTAAACATAAGCTATTTACTATTACGGACTAAGTATGCTATTTGCGTACTGAGTACCGTAGGGGTACGCACTTAGCGTAACAGACGCTAAGCCGTGGGTGCGACGCACGAGCGATGCGTACGCTCATGGTTTCACGCTTCGTACCAAGCACGCTATAGGCGTACCGAGTACCGTAGCGGACGCTGCGCCGTGAGAGTGAGATACGAGCGGCGCAGACGCTCACAGAATGATACGCAGTAAACCTTATTAATAACACACAGTAAGAATATGCTTATACTCTAAACCTTAGTAGTCAAATACTACAATGATGTAACGCTTAAAAACCTTAACTATGTGTATGCTGTTTGAGCAATTGAGACGCTAAGAAAAGCCCTTTGTGGAGAAGTGAAAACACAAGACCTGGTTTGGATTTAAAAACCACAGCTGTTCTAACACCGCCGTGGATGGTTTAGAGAAAAGGGGAAAAACACAATACAAGTTATACACTACAAACTAACATCAAAATCTAACACAATAACAGAGAATAATATGAACAATAACAAACAAGAGTGAACAAATTGAAACGAATGGCGAACAGAATGGATAACAAAATGGCTACAGAGAAATATACATACGTGGGGATGATTCGCAAGCACGTCCTGGATCCAGCCCTCAGCATTCAGAGAGAAAGCCTTCAGAGAGAGTGTGTCTGACCAGGCAATGGTGGTCTTTATATACACAACATACATTCACAATACAATGGTCCCTATAATCTCATTGTTCATTGGACACAGGAATGTGTCTCCACATTATAGCAAAGGTAATAGGTGGATTTGAACAGGTGGGCTGTGTCTTTCCCCAACTGCTCTGGTGGGAGGTATCCTCAGGATTCCAGCCGCATGTGTAATAAACAGCAAATACAATCAATGTTCATAAACTACTTTTGTACATAACTATACGCAGGAGCGAGCGATCCTTTCCTAACCAACACCGAAATGTTACCCTTAAAATACCCTACAGTTGGATACTAGACACCACCTTTCAACCTTTATCTGACCCTTCCTATCATGCAAAGAGGAATCTCTCTGTCCAGGAACCGTTTAAACTAAACATACTCGCTGACATTGTCTAGGGCAGGGGTGTCAAAGACAAGGCCCGCGGGCCAAATCCGGCCCGCCAGACCTCGTCTGATGGCCCGCGGTGCCGCCGCCATGAAACCCCCTTCTCCCGAGTGCCCAGCTCGGGGGGGGGGCGGGGTTTCGCGGAATGACGCGATTGCGTCGTGACGTCACGGCGCAAACGCGTCATTCAACGAAACCCCGTCGGAGGAGGGAGAAGGGAGCCGCGCAGACGAGGAGGGAGAGGCGGCTGAAGAGCGGCGAGAACCGCTTCAAATGTAAGTCAGCCCCTCTCCCTTCCTCTCTTTCTCTCTCTCTCCCTCCTTCCACCACCTGCCGCAATGTGTAAAATGGGGACCTGTGCCTGCCACAATGTGTAAAATGGGGACCTGTGCCTGCCACAATGTGTAAAATGGGGACCTGTACCTGCCGCTATGTGTAAAATGGGGACCTGTGCCTGCCACAATGTGTAAAATGGGGACCTGTGCCTGCCACAATGTGTAAAATGGGGACCTGTACCTGCCGCTATGTGTAAAATGGGGACCTGTGCCTGCCACAATGTGTAAAATGGGGATCTGTACCTGCCGCTATGTGTAAAATGGGGACCTGTGCCTGCCACAATGTGTAAAATGGGGACCTGTACCTGCCGCTATGTGTAAAATGGGGACCTGTGCCTGCCAAAATGTGTAAAATGGGGACCTGTGCCTGCCACAATGTGTAAAATGGGGACCTGTACCTGCCGCTATGTGTAAAATGGGGACCTGTGCCTGCCACAATGTGTAAAATGGGGACCTGTGCCTGCCACAATGTGTAAAATGGGGACCTGTACCTGCCGCTATGTGTAAAATGGGGACCTGTGCCTGCCACAATGTGTAAAATGGGGACCTGTGCCTGCCACAATGTGTAAAATGGGGACCTGTACCTGCCACTATGTGTAAAATGGGGACCTGTGCCTGCCACAATGTGTAAAATGGGGACCTGTACCTGCCGCTATGTGTAAAATGGGGACCTGTGCCTGCCGCAATGTGTAAAATGGGGACCTGTGCCTGCCACAATGTGTAAAATGGGGACCTGTACCTGCCGCTATGTGTAAAATGGGGACCTGTGCCTGCCACAATGTGTAAAATGGGGACCTGTGCCTGCCACAATGTGTAAAATGGGGACCTGTACCTGCCGCTATGTGTAAAATGGGGACCTGTGCCTGCCACAATGTGTAAAATGGGGACCTGTACCTGCCGCTATGTGTAAAATGGGGACCTGTGCCTGCCGCAATGTGTAAAATGGGGACCTGTGCCTGCCGCAATGTGTAAAATGGGGACCTGTGCACTATAAAAGGGGGCACATGGCTGGGCACTATAAAAGGGGGCACATGGCTGGGCACTTTAAAAGGGGGCAGATGGCTGGGCACATATAAGGCAGGTGGAGCGGTAAATTTTGGATAGACCTACAGATACAACCAGCCCTTTGATGGGGACCAAACTGCTGATGCGGCCCCCGATGAATTTGAGTTTGACACCCCTGGTCTAGGGGAATATTAACTATAAAACACACTATTAGGGTTAAATATGTTACGATCGAGTCGCACGCGAGACGCTCACAAACTCCGCCGTAAATACACATCTGGTGCGCACGAGACGCTAGTGCGTCGCTTACGCAACCTGCGGGGATGTGTACGCACGGGGGACTGAGTGCACGAGCAGCGCGCGTGTGCATGAGGGGTTAGTACAAGGCATTCGCATCATGATATTTTTCGACTTTGACAGTCCACCCTTTGGCAGTCAACAATAACTGCCACTTATCTAAACAACTAAGCAGAAAAATATATAATACCGTGAAATACCTATAAATGATTGGGTGTAGGGAGGAGAGGAGAAGGTGGGAAATGTATGACCTAGTGGGATAGTAAAATCATGTATGTATGAAATTCATGTCTGAGCGGTCATGTATCATCGTGCCGTACATGTTCTAAAATAAGCTTCGAGGTATTGCGAAGTATATATTGAATCCTTCTTATCCCGTATTAAGGGTCTGTAAGTGGGCTAACAAACTCTACCGAGCTCTTTTCGGCTTTTAGTTCCAACAAATGGGGTGCACATTAGTTGATGATACATGAAGGGGGAAAATATGTGAGTGCTAATATATGTGCCTTTATTACCTGTCGTCTATGTGTGTCACTACCTGAAGATCGTAGAGATGAAGATAAGAAACATGCGCTATAAATGCATTCATATGATAATGTATGTGATCGTCCTTGGGCGTCTGTTGAAGTCTTGTTGACGTCTTGTCCGGATTGCTGTATCTTTGCTGTAAGTGGTAAGCAAAGTTTTTCAAGTGTCCATAGAAAGTTAAAGTCTCTAAAAGTTCATCAAATGTCTGTGAAAAAGTTCATCAGTGGTCTGTATAAAGGGTCATCAAAATCTTCTTCCGAGTGGATGTCTTTTTACCTTGGAGAAAAACAAAGGAGAAACGGGTGAAAGAAACGGACCGTGGAATAACGTCTTATCACAGCATTGTCTCGATTGATGGATCATAAATTAAACCAGTTGTTGTTACAATGCCCTCGCTCCTCAAACTCATCAATTTGGTACTACGCTTGCAATTCATTAAAATCCGAACACATCTAAATATCAAACCAATCATTATGACAACTCCTAGGATACACAAGAGGAATTTCCCTACATTAACGATAACATTTTGGGCCCATTCTCCTAAACCTGAGAACCAACTGCGTGGGTTCAACCATGATACCCAGCCGGTCAGTTCATTACTCACAGAAGTAAGGGTAAGGTTGTGCCTCCTTCGGAACTCCCACTTCAATTGCAGGATATCGTCCATCTTTTGATCTATGACCTCGGTTGGGTCATCAGTGCTGTTTGTGATATACGTACAGCACTTTACACCATACTGAGTTGCTAGGGTGACACAATACCCGCCTGTCACCGCTGTGATGTAATTTAGAACCATCCTATGCTGGACCAGTTCCATTTTGTAAGCTTGCAATTCTCTCCCAGTATACCTGAAGGTGTCATCATACATCTCGGTGATATTGTCTATCAGGTTCGCTAGCGCAGTTATATACCTAAAATTTATAACTCCTCTGGCGGTACGGGTGATATCTAGCGCGAGTAGGAGTTGAATTCCGGTGGATTCGTGGATCAAATCAGAGGCTGCGTGTTCTGTCCTATCTATAAGGTGTCTCTTAACAATGTGTTCGTAATGAGTGTGAGTGTAAGGAGCTTGAGCATTGCGGTGAACGTCTTTCATCTTTTCATGGGTAATGGTCATTACTTCCGGCAACACTCTTCCAATGTAACACAATCCCTCTGAGTTTGGGGCTAGCCACTTATACGCCTTCCTCCCACATATGAAATATGCATCATCGGGGAGGACATATGGGACAGAATATGACATCACCATATTACAAACCTTCCAGGTGAAAAATCCTATCCCTAACTCTCTCATTTGTC
Source organism: Pseudophryne corroboree (assembly GCF_028390025.1). NCBI lineage: Eukaryota > Metazoa > Chordata > Amphibia > Anura > Myobatrachidae > Pseudophryne > Pseudophryne corroboree. The sequence continues at coordinate 397,214,504 of NC_086444.1, read as the reverse complement.
TAGTACACGTATCAGGCTGTATGATATGCGCACAGTATCCTGGTGATACTTCTCCAACTCGCATGGTCCTACTTCCTAGAGTGTACCTATACTGAAAATATCTCCCACCGTTGGCTATTTGGCGTATAAGCTCTGAGTCTACGGGCATTCTATCGGCTCTATGTGAAAAATGTCATGGTTTGGTTGTTCCATGTCACTTCCCAATTTCCCGGCTTTCGGGGATTGGAAATGTTAAAACATATTAGGGACCTATCCACATGATATTGGTGGAGCTTCAAACTAGGAGGCATAGAAATATTAAATTTCTTGTCCACCGGTCTCCCACCCCTTAATTCAAGTACCTCATCTATCGGTAAAGCGTATGGCACTAGTCCTGACTTTCTATGACCTTGAGGTACTTGTGAGCACACCCAGCATTCCGTTTGGTTTAAAACCTTACCCACTAATGAGTGATAGTCACTCAATGGATGACCGTCCATGTTGATATTAATGCTGGACTGACATCTCTGGATGCACCCGTCCTCAACTATGTTTTCACAATTCCTACAGATACAATTCTCTTCAGCTAACAATCCTTCACAATGTCTCTTAGTGTCATGGCTACCAGATCGTTTTCTGATACTCGCCTTTGCTCGGTGATTGTGTTGCTCTCGGAATTCTACGAATCCATCCTTGTCATCAGAACCCATTCCAGATCCTTTCTCGACCTCTCTGGTACTCTCACCGAAATAGACTGCTCTGGTCAACAACAGGGTCAACAGGAAAACACGGAATGCAGTCTCTTGGGGCAAGTCCATCTTGCAGGAGGAGAAAGAAAGAGTGGTAATGGGGGAAAAGAAAATAATTGAAGGGAAAGAAAATTGTTACGATAATTGTCCTCTAGTCTTGTTGTTCTTCTTGCTCAGATGCCGTCTCAACAGTGCTGTCTCTCAGTCTTCCCAAAACGAACACTCCAGTGATACGATATTCTTTCCGAATCAGCGACCTTTCTGTAAGGAGCATAAATCTTGCATTACCATTTGTTTAACTGTTGTGTGACATACCATCCGTAAAACATGACAAAACAAAAAGAGAGAGAACAATAGAAAAAGAGAAAAATTATCAGATTTCCGTTCACCATCAGGCTGTCACACCAACATGTCCATCGGTATCTCTGCACAGTCTCCCCCACCAGTATTTTCACTCTCCACCCTCTGTGCGTGGCCAGGCACAATGATGCTGGTAAGATATACTGGGGTTGGGTAGACCTCTGAAAAAGACCAAGTAGACATGTGACATTTGAGCTGTAGTTCTGCTGGTTAACATCAGAGATGAAAAGGAAACATTTAAAGATAAATCACAGAGTTTACCTGGCCGCCCCTGTGTCTACAAGGAATGACCTACCAATTACATCGACTGTAACCTCAGGCTTACTATCAAGGCTAACAATCAACTTCACTGGCTGCAATTTACAGGTGCGGCCCAAAATTTTTCCTATATGATCCCTGATTACAATTACGTGTGTCATACAGTGTGTCATGTTTTTGCACGTGTTCTTGTCTAGGAGGTCTGACTTTATGTGTGCTGTTACAGTTGTTGGCATAATGCCCTTCCCTTTTACACAGATAACAAACCCTTGGCTTCCTCCATGTGCCAGGGGCTGGGGGTTTTGGTCGATTTGATGCCTCTTCTAGTGCTTGGATGCTCATCACCATCAACCGCTCTCCCTGTGCTTCCCTGGTTCTTTGGATATTATGGTCATGTTCGATAGCGGACTCTCTTAATGCAGCCACCGAGATACCTCTCCAGTTAGGTTGAGTGGTCTGTACTCTTGTTCTCAACATTTCTTTTAAACCTTCCATTAATACGGACACCGCTACCTCTCTATGATGTACACTTTCCTCAATGTCCGCGATCCCAGTGTATGTAGCCATTTCCTCTAATGCTCGATGGAAATAATCAGAAGCAGTTTCACCTTCTTTTTGTCTAATGGAGAAAATTTTGTTCCACTTGACAACAGTTGGGAAATATACTCCTAATTGCAGGTTGATCTGTTTAACATTCTCCTGATTGTATTCCTCAGTGAGAGGTACTTCTGCGTCTAACTTACAATCAGTGATGAATTTCGCAGGGTCAATATTGGAGGGTAGACATACCCTCAGCAATGTCCGCCAATCTTTATTACGGGGTTCGGCGGCGTTTCCTAGTTCTTTAATAAACCTTTGACATGCGGCTAAATCTCTCCTGGGATCGGGAAATTCAGACATAATTGTCCTTAATTCTGTCCGGGACCAGGGGCAATGCATTGCAATGTTCCTGACGGGAGTGACTCCCAGAGCGTCAGTCTTTCCATTTGGGACTGCAATCACCCTGACAGGATTAAGTTCAACTACATCATCTTGTGTTGACTCTACAATGTGAGGTGCAATTGTCTGTGCATAACATACAATACCGTACTTACCTGTGGACACGACCTCACCTGACCCTCCGTTAGGGGGCTTTACTACTGCCTTTACCGATTGGGCCATGCCCACCTGGGTGTCTTGTATGGTGGCTGCTGGAGAAAGTGCCGACATCGTGCTGGGCTCACTTTCTTGCTTGTAATCCTTAGGGAAGTTTAACATGGGGTGCAACTTGCACGGGTTAGAATTTGTACATTTATCAGTTTTACTCCTATCGTCATTAACACATTTATTACGTTTACTCTTATTGTCATTAATACATTTATTAAGTGCACTATTATCATCATATCCCAGTATGCCATTCTCTGTAGCCATTGTTTCTCCAGTCGCCATCAGTTTCTTGCTAGTGTTGGAACCAGCTGTGTAAGCTAGTTCCCTCTGTATATCACTCTCTCGTTGCCATAAATGTAAACAGTTTGTGTGTCTGACCCTTTGTTTTTGGGACTTTATGAGACAGATCCTAAGCCTTAGATTATGCAATACCTCTGAGTCAAAACTACCTATCCCAGGAAATGGTGTTTTATCCCCCACAGTCATTCGTGTCCATTCATCACAAAAGGTCTCAGTGTGGGGACCATACTTCCCCCACATTACTAACCGAGCAGACCCCCAGGGTCTGCAAATCTCTGCAGTCTGAACCCTGACTGCTAAACGTCCCTGTGTTGTGCACTTGGCTTCCATTGTGGACCTTTTTAACACAGAAAAACTTCCTAAAATGCACCAAACACGGAAGTCTACGGTGGAAATCCTTCAAGCTCTTCCACTGAACTTCTTCTGCTCCAGGTATCCCCGGTCCGCCTTCTAGCAGACTCGTGTAGCCGTTGCAGGCCCTACCTTTATTTTACACAAATCACGATTGCATGTGCTCACTACAACGCGTATGAGGATAAGATTTACGCACGTATATGCAACCTCATATCATGTTGCGTCAATTGTTTACACATACAACCATGCGGTCCAATCGTACCACTTATAGACACTTGTTATCTATAAATGGTAGGATCATTGGAGTCTCTTCCGTCTGTGCTCCACAACAGCCGGAGCGTAATACCACGTGAACTTTTATCACACTCCGTCGCACGTGTACACCTGGACCGTGCTCGCACGTTTTCACCTAGACCGTGCTTCACCAAGCTTCACCAAGATCACCAAGCTTCACCGAGATCACCAAGACCACCAAGCGGGATTCAATACACTCATACCTTTTTCAGCCCACACTATCATTCTATAGTTTTCTGATCAGAAAAAAATCATTTCCTGTAAACTGATAGCTCTCCCCAGAGGTAATACAGAATAAAAGGTGTTTTTAAACTAAATATTGGATACTGATCAATTTGTGTTATTATCGCGTGGCTACCGCATCGCCTAAACTAAAACAATGCTATCGTGTGATTTGTATTTAGTGGGCGTATCCGTACGCACGTTGCGTAATATACGCCACGTGTTTAGGCCTTTGCGTTGCGTACGCAATCTCGCACGTTGCCCGAGACACGTGTACACAGGCCGGATGCGTCCGCAGCAATACAAATAACATGCTTCTATAAATGTAAACGATATTCAACTATAATCGCTTACCAAGCACCACACAGTATCTCCTGTATAAACCTTTATAACTGGGCCAGGCTGCGTGTGTGTTTTACATGTACTCCCTTAAATATTACTTTATATTTTTAACTAAATAGCAACACATTTCTCAGCACGGATCAAAATGTATCTAATAATCAATGCTAATGGCAACAAGCGAGTAGATATGCAGAATACACAAAATACAGTTCTAAATGAATATAGTAATCAATGCTTCTAATAGTATGATTCATATTGGATAGCTATCTTGCAGAACATACATTGATATAAACACCCACACATAATTATAATATTATATCTATGTACCATTCACTGGTCTCCTGAGACTCATTTACTCATTAAGTGCTTCTAATTTGCATATGAATGTGCTTTTGACTGTCTGTGAAGGTGGTTTTTCACTGCCAGGAAAAAGCAGCCACACAGGTTAATTTGCATTTCAATGGCTATCTTACAACCAGCAGAGTTCAACTGAATCCTAGAGGTAAAGAGAAAAAAAAACTTTGTATATCTGTATGTGGTTCTTACATCAAATATACATCTTACTATTAACTTTTATTAAGCCCCATCTGAATCTATTTGTAATTGACTATGGCATGGGTTAAATAAATGCATTGGTAACTCATAAATGGTGATTTATTTTTGACCAAGGACGGATGGTTATTCCTGAGCAGACTGAAAATCAGCCATTTAGGGGGGAAAATGACCTTCCCAAAATGGCCACTGCTCCTCCCCCTTCCACATTCATGAGGGTTACACAAAATGGAGGACAGACCATGCGGCTTCCTTTGTCACAAAAAAAAAATCACCATGCAAGCCCCTGAAGTTATTTTAGGCCTGAGTTAAAATAAAATACAACAACACTATATCAAGGCTTTTGCAGCAACTTTTAAATATACTTTTAAACCTACTTAAACAGATAAGCAATCCAATCTGAATCAAACACAATATGACTCATTTGAACCTTGTTTTGCCACAATATAATCAGATATGCAGAGTACATGTGTATGCTTATATTCAGAAATTCACAGACTTTAAAAATAGCTTTGCGTTCTTACCTTCCGGATCCGGGATCCCACCAGCATCCCTACAAACCAAGCGGAGCAGACGCTTATCTAATCAGCACTACTGTATCCCTGACCACCAAACGGCTAACAAGGGGATACTACCTTTCCACCCTTTGCTGATAGATAAAAGTTTGCCTTGTCCTGCTAGGCTGCGGATATGAGGAGAAACGGACGATTGCCCCCAATTGATAATGTCAAATATTACCTTTAAACATAAGCTATTTACTATTACGGACTAAGTACGCTATTTGCGTACTGAGTACCGTAGGGGTACGCACTTAGCGTAACAGACGCTAAGCCGTGGGCGCGACGCACGAGCGATGCGTACGCACACGGTTTCACGCTTCGTACCAAGCACGCTATAGGCGTACCGAGTACTGTACTGCTACGCTATTGGCGTAGCGGACGCTTCGCCGTGAGAGTGAGACACGAGCGGCGCAGACGCTCACAGAATGATACGCAGTAAACCTTATTAATAACACACAGTAAGAATATGCTTATACTCTAAACCTTAGTAGTCAAATACTACAATGATGTAACGCTTAAAAACCTTAACTATGTGTATGCTGTTTGAGCGATTGAGACGCTAAGTAAAGCTCTTTGTGGAGAAGTGAAAACACAAGACCTGGTTTGGATTTAAAAACCACAGCGGTTCTAACACCGCCGTGGATGGTTTAGAGAAAAGGGGAAAAACACAATACAAGTTATACACTACAAACTAACATCAAAATCTAACACAATAACAGAGAATAATATGAACAATAACAAACAAGAGTGAACAAATTGAAACGAATGGCGAACAGAATGGATAACAAAATGGCTACAGAGAAATATACATACGTGGGGATGATTCGCAAGCGTGTCCTGGATACAGCCCTCAGCATTCAGAGAGAAAGCCTTCAGAGAGAGTGTGTCTGACCAGGCAATGGTGGTCTTTATATACACAACATACATTCACAATACAATGGTCCCTATAATCTCATTGTTCATTGGACACAGGAATGTGTCTCCACATTATAGCAAAGGTCATAGGTGGATTTGAACAGGTGGGCTGTGTCTTTCCCCAACTGCTCTGGTGGGAGGTATCCTCAGGATTCCAGCCGCATGTGTAATAAACAGCAAATACAGTCAATGTTCATAAACTACTTTTGTACATAACTATACGCAGGAGCGAGCGATCCTTTCCTAACCAACACCAAAATGTTACCCTTAAAATACCCTACAGTTGGATACTAGACACCACCTTTCAACCTTTATCTGACCCTTCCTATCATGCAAAGAGGAATCTCTCTGTCCAGCAACCGTTTAAACTAAACATACTCGCTGACATTGTCTAGGGGAATATTAACTATAAAACACACTATATGGGTTAAATATGTTACGATCGAGTCGCACGCGAGACGCTCACAAACTCCTCCGTAAATACACATCTTGTGCGCACGAGACGCTGGTGCGTCGCTTACGCAACCTGCAGGGATGTGTACGCACGGGGGACTGAGTGCACGAGCAGCGCGCGTGTGCATGAGGGGTTAGTACAAGGCATTCGCATCATGATATTTTTCGACTTTGACAGCTTCCATTCATACTGAGAAGATATCAATGAGGGCATGAGCTACTTCAGCCACCTCAGCAACACCAGAAATAGTGCTATGGCAATGGAATCAGCATCTCTGGCACTATGGCTTATTCACCGTCTGATATGGCTCTGGGTACATAAGCAAATATGGCTGCAAAAGGGGCAAATTTCTGGGAATGCTTTCTGTTTCTCCTGCCCATATTACCACTTTCGTGGGTGGGGGGGGGTATTCAGTTGTTTGAAAAGTCAGTTGGGTGTCTGTTTTTTCCTATCTAATAGACAGGAAACAACAGACACCCAACCGACTTTTCAAGCATTTGAATTCCCCCCTCTGTGTCAATAACAGGGACAATAGTGTGAAATGGCATGATTGCATATGTTCAACCTGTTGCCTTCCCAAAAACAGTCCTGCTTCCAATTGCTCCAAAGATTGCATGTGATATTGAAGGAGCTAGAACTTTCCCAATTCCTCTCGTTCAGCTAGCTGCTGCTCAATATCAGGCTAATTGGAGTACCGATGTAGACATGTTCATCTATCCTCCATGTGGCATGTAGTGTGAAAAACTAGTCACATTATGTTTGCCTGCGCCTTGTCGTAGCGTTATGTATTCAGTCACAGTGTAATGTATTAAGTCTCTGTCGGGTGCAAAACTGGTGTTCGTCCACCAAGTGTCGCTTTTGAAGAACCACCATTGCGCATGTGTGAAGTCTCCATTGTAAAGTTAAACGATGCTTGTAGTTTAAGAACTACTTCTTTAGATGATCTGGTACTCTGGACACATATGCAGACAAACAATTTGGAAGCTGTTCAATCATACCTGGAGGTAATTATATATCAGGTGCTGGAAGGGGGAGGGGTCACAGACAAACAACAGACAAAGAGGAAGGGGGGTGCAAATCCCCACCCCCAAATTCCCTTCCGCACACTGAAAATTACCTGTAACCATCCCTGAACCTATCTGGTAATAAAATTCAGAGAATTAGTCACAAATGTTTGCAAACACATGTTTAGCTGCTGGCCACTTCACGGCATCTCTAATACAGCAGTCCTAACACTTCTTGATAGCAGTGCCCACATAGGGCCATGTAATTTGTCACAGTAGGCCTCATGATAAAGGCTATTACTAAAACACTTCCAGACAGAGAGCGAACTTACCCGGGAGCCACCCCCAGGATCTCCCATTGGCACTACAAGGAACAGCATGCCTCCCAAATGCTGCTCCCATTCAATGCCTCTTGCACACAAGCAGACAAACAATTTGGAAGCTGCTCAATCATACCTGGAGGTAATTATATATCAGGTGCTGGAAGGGGGAGGGGTCACAGACAAACAACAGACAAAGAGGAAGGGGGGTGCAAATCCCCACCCCCAAATTCCCTTCCGCACACTGAAAATTACCTGTAACCATCCCTGAACCTATCTGGTAATAAAATTCAGAGAATTAGTCACAAATGTTTGCAAACATATATATTTATATAATTACCTCCAGGCAGAGGCGGATTGGCCATAGGGTTTACAGGGAAGATCCCCGGTGGGCCAACGCACCCGTGGGGCCTGTTTTGTTTGAGGACATGTGGTCCTTTTTATAGACATAATGAATAAGATGCAAAATAATTTGCATATATGAAAGATTGAGTGAATAGTGATTGGGATACGGTTGGTGTAAAAGCAAGAAAATATATCTTTCTAAAGAATGATATAGTTTCCTAAATTCTGAAGGTGTATCATATAATGTGCTCATAATATTTAATTTTATTTCTTTTTAACTTCCCCCTTGATTCTGGACATGCCCACTATTTGGAAAGTCTTGGGGGGACGGTGCTGCTGCCATGGCCCATTGCTAGACCTTACACCTCTGGTGCTGCCCATGTGGGGCCACTAGTACAAATTTTTCCAGGGCCGCTTTTTGTTCCCAATCCACCCCTGCCTCCAGGTATGATTGAGCAGCTTCCAAATTGTTTGTCTGCTTGTGTGCAAGAGGCATTGAATGGGAGCAGCATTTGGAAGGCATGCTGTTCCTTGTAGTGCCAATGGGAGATCCTAGGGGGTGGCTCCCGGGTAAGTTAACTCTCTGTCTGGAAGTGTTTTAGTAATAGCCTTTATCATGAGGCCTACTGTGACAAATTACATAGCCCTATGTGGGCACTGCTATCAAGTAGTGTTAGGACTGCTGTATCAGAGAAGCCGTGAAGTGGCCAGCAGCTAAACATGTGTTTGCAAACATTTGTGACTAATTCTCTGAATTTTATTACCAGATAGGTTCAGGGATGGTTACAGGTAATTTTCAGTGTGCGGAAGGGAATTTGGGGGTGGGAATTTGCACCCCCCTTCCTCTTTGTCTGTTGTTACTCTGGACACATATGTTGATGCCGGGTGCTTTGTTCACCTGCACCACGGTTACACAACCTGAGGAAAAGGCCTTAGTGCCTTGAAACGTTGTTGTTATGTAACAACGGTGGGTGCCCAAGCAGGGCTTTTCGTGTCAGGCCCATTCGTTTAGTTTGGTTTTGCCAACTCATATGGGTGTGTTCAGCTTGATATGGGGGAACAATTGAATATCGCCCGACAGGAGATTGGTCACGAATTAACAGTTGAATTGCCCCCTATGTTTCTGTCATGCAAAATTAAAGAAATCTATCCTTGACAGTATAATACCTGTTGCTACATGAACTGAAATTTAGGAGATTATAAAATTGTATAATATATGTTAATATTAATATGTTAATGGTGACTAAGTTGCAGTCACCATTAAATGCATAGTTTTATACATAGTGACATTCGGGGCCATTTCTGAGGACATTACTTTGAAAATGTATGTTTTATAATGAAGCTATTATATATTTGTATAATTAATTACATACAGGAACATAGTACCCTATAGGTGTATGCTGTATGAGAAGCAAGATATCCATGATGTAAAATACAGTGAAATAGGCTGCTGGTGCTAGATGCAGCATGATTTCTGTGTAGAAATGAAAAGCCTTAGAAAGGGACTTATTTGAAAAAATACCTCCAATATGTTTGTAGATTAAAGTAATTCATTCATGTTTTTTCTGAGCACAATGGCCTCCAGGAGATGGATTAAAGATTTTCAATAAATTGCTCACTGGTTCAATGAAAGCCCTGTGTTTGCATGTCAAATTTCATTTATTGCACAATCTGCTTTGAGTTCTAGTTACCGTGAGCAATTTCAGGCAGTGATCGTACTGCAGAACTTTGTCAATACCTCACACTGTTTAAACTCTTTTCCCATTTACTTTCCTGTCCAGATTTTCTTTCACGTAGAAGAAAAATGTGCTACCAAAAATAATACTAATACACTGTTACATCAACAATTCCAGGACTGAAACCTCAGTGGAGGATGCAGAGCTAGCCTGATGCACAGCCCTAAACATATTTGTTTTGTAACAGGGCGCACTAAGGTCCATGCCTACCCTCTGCTTTTCAGAGACACCTTCTACCCCATTAGTACCACTCCAATCAGTAAAATAAATATTTCATTTTTTTCTCTTAAATATTGTAAATTAGGCTCATTTGTGGCTTATTTGAATTTTGACATTGAGGGGACATTGTAAGTAATTTTGTGTGGGAAGCTTGTAGTGACTGGAAATGTGCTGCTCCACCAAACTTCAAAAGGGAAGCAACATGATGGGTTCTATTAAAATCTAGCATAAAATCATGATGGGTTCTATTAAAATCTAGCATTACAACAACCATGAACTGAAGCTAGATCTAAGTACTTTGGGGGTGTGGTTAGACAGTCTCCACAATTCTTACTCAGCAGTCCATTGACTAGCAGGGTCAAATATGGTTTTGCACATTGAGAATATGTTTCCATGAATGATCTGCATTGCATTTATGCATTTTAAATTTTTGTGTTTTACTATTTTTAAAGGGTAGAAACAACACTGGTAATATTACTGCCACTGCTACTACATATAACCATTATAATACCAACAATTTCACTCACCATATTTGATGGTGTGAGATGGACCTTTGTTATCACTTAGGTTTACCTACAATACAGGTCTGTTATCTGTTCAGATTTTGTGACATTTACAACCAAGGAGCCACTGTATCTCACTGTACAAAGAAGTTTGCAGATATAGGGGGACATATCCGATTAATTGCGACAATTTATCAGCGATAATTCCCTAAAGGTTTAACACAAATTTATTTTCACCACCTCCTGAGCAGGTAGAAGTTGGGGAAAATCTATATTTAAAGGTAAAAGTGTTGGGACTTGGTTCAGACCCTCTGGGACACCCCCCTTAATGACTACATAGGCATTTAGAAGTTTTAATTAGCCTTCTTGGGCCAATAATTACATCATTGTTTGAGTACAAAGAGCAGCAAATTGGGGTACAAGGAATGTGACATATGTATGGGGTTGCTTTATTAATGGGATAAGTGCTTTTAGGCTTGCAATTTTTAAAAAAAGTGGCTTAAAATCATCTAAATATATACTAATAGCCATTTGTATATACTCCAAATTTAAATAGAGCATTAATTTTGCAGAAAACACTTGATTTCTGTATTTTTTCACTGTTTTAGAAAAATGCTTATAACAGCCATTTGACACAATTTAAGAACCCCAAATACAGTTATTATGGCCACTAATAGACTTGTATAATGTTATCCTATGTTAGTTTGTCATTTTTGGAGGTACAGGCAGAGATCCTGATTTTCACCTACACTTAACGCTTGTAGCACCAGCAGTAATAATAATCATGCAACTGCCGTTTTCACGAATTTGTACTTGGATTGCATGATAAACGGGATTGAGCATATTGACAAAAAGCTGCATTTTTCCGAGATATGTTCAAAAAATTTATCTGCAACAAATTACTACGCTATCGCGGACTATTGAATTCCCATCATAGCCTTTGTCTTATCTTTAACAGTTTGGTAAAGGTACTCTATCAAATACTGTAGTGCTACCTGTGTTGTATGTCATTGTGTAAAAGGTCTTGATTTTAATACTGCCTCATAGGATCCATTATTAGGTGCTTCAATTAAATATAAATTCTACTATACTAACGTATTTAATGTTATAAATTGCACAATTATAAATGTTGAAATGCAAATTGCCAAATGTGTCAATACTTTCATGAGTTATATAAAATGTAAATGATGATCAAAGAAAGCAATACTTTGGAAGAAATCCATTAAAGTAAAATATGATCTGGCTGGAGGCCTAAATATGATGCTAGATAGTGTTCTGACAGGACTATGTCATCTTGGAATCAAATGGGATACTCTAAGGGTGCAAATGTTTGGTTTGAAGAGGAGATACAGTACATACTGTAGCTATGTGTTGCACATCTGATCCCCATTTCGTATATATGTTAACTCATTACCAGCCTGTCAAAGTGATGGAACAACATAACAGTCAGCGACGGCGGCTGTGCATGCCCAAACGGAGCAACACTTTGCTCTGTCTGGCGCAATCTAGTGACTACCAGTGCCAGTACATCTTGTAAAAGGGTGTATTATCTGGCTTGTGTATTAGGAAAATAGGACAAAAATAATAAAATACTGCAACAAATATAATCAATTCAGGACCCATTTCTGCATAATCATAGGTAGTAGTCACACTCACACAGTAAAGTAAATTTGGATAGCAGTCTTGTTCTTAGTTGCCAGAATACAGTATCTGCCAATAAATGATATTGTATTGTACATCATTGTATTATACACGATCTTACCCATCTGTCTCTGTTTTTTTTCTTTCCCTATTAATGAAACAATTTCAGGCTAGTTTGTGAAATAATTTCTTACAGGGCTAGTCCACCCCGCATGTCTGGCTCTGCCCCCCCCCCCCCCTCCCCGCTTGTGTACAAACGCATTGCCCGGCAGCGATGCTTTTGCACCTGGCGAGTAGCTCCCTACCTGCGCAGCTCCTGCCCGCTGGCAGGGGGCTACCCGCCACGTCCCGAGTTGCATCAGTTGCGTGTGACATCATGCAGCCGCGGCAGCCCATTCCTGCAACGGTCCGGACACACCTGCGTTGTCCGGACTGCTCCCCACCAGCGACGTTCTACCACTGTTAACACCCGCCCTCCCACCCCGTGACCGCCTCTGCCTGTCAATCAGGCAGAGGTGATCGCAGCTCTGAAATGCTTTTAGCATCTCACTGGGCTCCCGGGGCGCGCAGGGGTAGTGCGCCCACTGCTCGAGCGCACTCCGCATAGGGCTTCAAACTGCACCGATCCAGTCTGAATTAGGCCCAGTATATGTTAAGTTTAATATCTGTATGGGGAATTGATTTTCACTCTTTTATAAACTATTCTCAATGCATAAATTCCACCATGGCTTCTGTGTCAATTAGATGGTATAATGGATACCCTACAGTATATCTCTGTTTAACTCCTGCCTGAATTGGTCTTCTTAATGAAGGTTATGAGTGTTTTCACACTAGGGGGTATTTTTATCGGTATGAATTGATAACAGACTTTGGGCTCTATACAGCTCTGTGTGGAAGTGTACCAGTAGCTTTGAGTATTACATGTTAGAAGGCTGACTGTGCTCACAGCTTGTGGGGGTGCGAGCAGAATCAGCCCACCTTATCTGGTCTGAAAATGTGCAACATGGGCTGCCCACGTCTCATGTGTAATTGAATCTGACCCTTTGGCATATTTATTATTAATTGAGGCCAGCCTCCAATATCAAACATTCTTTATCACTGTAATTCATGTATTATGACTGAGTTGCCAGGAAAGGGACTCCAAAATGAATCTTCCTAGGCAGTGGCGGCATTGGGGTCAGTGACACCTGCTGCGGTCAGTAGCCCCCATCTGGAAAGGGTGTGTGGCCTTCTAGGAATGGGCCTGGTCTCATAGGAAGTCCCCACTGACATCACTCTGAGAGGTTATTTGCATGGCCTCACAGGGGGCCAGATGTATTAAGCTTGAAAAGTGATAAATATCACTGTGATAAAGTACCAGCCAATCGGCTCCTAACTGTCATTTTTCAAACACAGCCTGTGACATGGCAGTTAGGAGCCGATTGGCTGGTACTTTATCAAAGTGATATTTATCACTTTTCAGGCTTAGTACATCTCCCCCAGGAAGTTCCCAATTTATATCACTCTGGGAGCATGCCCAGCACCCCCAGAGATGCTTCACTGTCCCTTAAGACTGGTGTCTGCACTGGCAGCTCCTTCTCAGTGACAGGACCCAGGCGCTGCAGAATAATATCACACTGCAGTACCCAGCTCCTGGTCACTGTGGAGGACCTGGCATTTTGATGTAAGCCCCTATAAGGGTGATAACCTGTGCGGTCATCAGCTCCTGCACCCTCCTTGTAACTCCTCTGCATCCCAGTTATCATTAAGAAGTAAAGTGATTGCATATGCTTGGTGTGCACATGCCCATTTCAACAACAGAATGCTGTCATTGGGTTGAACATTCACAATGTGATATGACTGTTAGAGATGTGCACTTGAAATTTTTCGGGTTTTGCGTTTTGGTTTTGGGTTCGGTTCCGCGGCCGTGTTTTGGGTTCGACCGCGTTTTGGCAAAACCTCACCGAATTTTTTTTGTCGGATTCGGGTGTGTTTTGGATTCGGGTGTTTTTTTCAAAAAACACTAAAAAACAGCTTAAATCATAGAATTTGGGGGTCATTTTGATCCCAAAGTATTATTAACCTCAAAAACCATAATTTCCACTCATTTTCAGTCTATTCTGAATACCTCACACCTCACAATATTATTTTTAGTCCTAAAATTTGCACCGAGGTCGCTGGATGACTAAGCTAAGCGACCCTAGTGGCCGACACAAACACCGGGCCCATCTAGGAGTGGCACTGCAGTGTCACGCAGGATGGCCCTTCCAAAAAACACTCCCCAAACAGCACATGACGCAAAGAAAAAAAGAGGCGCAATGAGGTAGCTGTGTGAGTAAGATAAGCGACCCTAGTGGCCGACACAAACACCGGGCCCATCTAGGAGTGGCACTGCAGTGTCACGCAGGATGGCCCTTCCAAAAAACACTCCCCAAACAGCAAAAAAAAAAACACGGGTAGGTGGTATACAATTATGGATGGACGAGCGACTGCCGACACAGAGGTAGCTACAGCCGTGGACTACCGTACTGTGTCTGCTGCTAATATAGACTGGATGATAATGAGATGAAATCAATATATATATATATATATAATATCACACTAGTACTGCAGCCGGACAAGTAGATATATTTATTATGTAATGACTGATGACGGACCTGCTGGACACTGTCAGCTCAGCAGCACCGCAGACTGCTACAGTAAGCTACTATAGTAGTATGTATAAAGAAGAAAGGAAAAAAAAAAAAAACACGGGTAGGTGGTATACAATTATGGATGGACGAGCGACTGCCGACACAGAGGTAGCTACAGCCGTGGACTACCGTACTGTGTCTGCTGCTAATATAGACTGGATGATAATGAGATGAAATCAATATATATATATATATATATATAATATCACACTAGTACTGCAGCCGGACAGGTAGATATATTTATTATGTAATGACTGATGACGGACCTGCTGGACACTGTCAGCTCAGCAGCACCGCAGACTGCTACAGTAAGCTACTATAGTAGTATGTATAAAGAAGAAAGAAAAAAAAAAACCACGGGTAGGTGGTATACAATTATGGATGGACGAGCGACTGCCGACACAGAGGTAGCTACAGCCGTGGACTACCGTACTGTGTCTGCTGCTAATATAGACTGGATGATAATGAGATGAAATCAATATATATATATATAATATCACTAGTACTGCAGCCGGACAGGTATATATATTTATTATGTAATGACTGATGACGGACCTGCTGGACACTGTCAGCTCAGCAGCACCGCAGACTGCTACAGTAAGCTACTATAGTAGTACTGTATGTATAAAGAGGAAGAAAAAAAAAAAAAACGGGTAGGTGGTATACAATATTATATATATATTATATACAATTATATATATATATATTATATATATTAAACTGGTGGTGATTATTAAACTGGTGGTCAGGTCACTGGTCACACTATCAGCAACTTGCAAGTAGTACTCCTAAGCAGACAATCACAATATATATTATACTGGTGGTCAGTGTGGTCACAATGGCAGTGTGGCACTCTGGCAGCAAAAGTGTGCACTGTACGTTATATGTACTCCATGTACTCCTGAGTCCTGCTCTCAGACTCTAACTGCTCCCCACTGTCAGTGTCTCCCCCACAAGTCAGATATACATTATACAGTCACACTATCTATCTATCACTTCAGCAAGTAGTAGTACTCCTCCTAATGCTCCCCAAAATTACTACTGTGTCTCTCTCTACTCTAGTCTCACTCTCTTCTCTATAAACGGAGAGGATGCCAGCCACGTCCTCTCCCTATGAATCTCAATGCACGTGTGAAAATGGCGGCGACGCGCGGCTCCTTATATAGAATCCGAGTCTCGCGATAGAATCCGAGCCTCGCGAGAATCCGACAGCGGGATGATGACGTTCTGGCGCGCTCGGGTTAACCGAGCAAGGCGGGAAGATCCGAGTCGCTCGGCCCCGTGTAAAAAAAAATGAAGTTCGGGCGGGTTCGGATTCCGAGGAACCGAACCCGCTCATCTCTAATGACTGTGCCACCTTCCTACCATGGCCTGCATTTCTTATTGCGTCCTTGGCTGCTACAGTCCTGGCAGATGGTGCTAAAGAATACAGGTAGGAACATAGCACAGTTATGAAAAAAGAAGAAAAACAAGCTCAGGAGCTTAGATGGTATTTTTCTCAAAAAAGCAGTAGCTAGTGGTGAGGAACTAGTCAATTCCTAACAGTAAACACATGAACATAGAAAATATTAGCAGGGCTAGGTAAAAATGAAGTCCCATACCAGAAGTGGAATAGGAACAAGTCACTTTATTATGGAACTCTGATGCAATGTGGGAGTAACACATTCTTTGTGGCCGTACCTATGTACTGTATTTCATTTTATTTTATTTTATTTGAATTTATACATGTTCTTTTTAATTCATTAAATATTTTAATTTGTAAGTACCAGACAATTCATTTTTACTTAGCGCTGCTAATTTTTTCTATGTTCTGGAACATAGCAAAGTATCTCATATATCTTTCTATGTACTATGTCTACTATTGCCATACTGAGATCCTTTTTAAATAGGCCATTCATACTTTGCATGGGGAAGATTTCATTAGTAGTAACCGCAGGATAGATATGGAGTAGTCCAATTTCCAGTGAAAGCACATTTTCGACTGAGTAAATAGTCCAACTAACAATAGAAGTTGTTTGCCAATACACTTCAGAACTCAAGTTATAAAATGTCTCTTTTTCTTTCTAGAGATGATCAGTCAACCTTGGGCTCATTAATGAGTATGGGGCAAACGGAAAGTGTCCGATCCTGGGTAGGATCATCAACTAGTCGGGCATCACCTTCTGGAGGCAGTATGTGTGGACGTTTATCAAGACAGTCAACATCTGAAACCAATTTACGGTAAATCATTTTATAAAATGAAGTAATTAAGTATTACATCCGGATAAATAAAGTTATTGTGATCTGCTTAGATGAATATAGCAGCTACAGTCACCGGGTGATAGTACCTAATTAATTTATCTGCAGTTATTTTAGGATATGGTTTATTGACATATTGGTTTACTAAGCTATTTTGGATTGATTCCCATAATCCTCTGCTGCAAACTTAATGTAAGATACCAATTTATACAACTGAGCACTAATCAAGTCTTAATACCACCATTATATATTTGTATTATTTGTAACTAACATTAAAATAATTAAATTATCAGTGAAAAGCTTAACTATGGTTATTAAAGCTGACTTTTAGGCATCATTTGGCCCTCACTATTTTTGTGCCATATAGTGCAAAATGCCTGGCATGACTTAGATGCTCGACTATGGGTAACTTGAGTACTTTTTCCATAATTTTGCATCTTAATTTACAAATAGTGTACTAAGTGCTGTACTTCATATTTTTATCACAAAAGTATTGGTATAAAGTAGCAGATAAAGATGTATATTTAAGAATAAGTAGCATGGCCCAGCTAAATCGCAAAGTCCATGGCATACCAAACAAAGCTATTTGGCATGATTTGAGGATAAATGTGTGTAGACACATCATTACCTAGAGCAGGGGTGGGGAACCTTTTTTCTACCAAGGGCCATTTGAATATTTATAAAAATCCTTCGGGGGCCATACAAAAATTATCAACTTAAAACTTAGCCTGACCCCAGTAGATATGCCCCCATTAGATATGCCTCCAGTCACTTGTTATGCCCCATTAGATATGCCCCCAGTCACATGTTATGCCCCATTAGATATGCCCCCTGTAGTTATGCCCCATTAGGTATGCCCCCAGTCAGTTGTTTGTCCCCTGTAGTTATGCCCCCAGTCAGTTGTTTGCCCCCTGTAGTTATGCCCCCTAGTAGCTACGCTTACACACACACATTAAAAGGAGAAAAAAAAACACAATACACACCAGCCCGGCTCCTGCTTCCGGACCATTGCCCTCTGCCTGGCTGCCTGCTCCTCAGAACTATGGGAGAGACGTCATGACATCTCTCCCATAGCACTGCACAGTCGCACACGCATACTGCCAGAGCCGGAAGCCAGAGCTCAGGAGTGAGCTCCTGCCTCCGGGTGCTGCTGAGGGGAAGAAGCCGGGCACCCGCTAGTAACAAAATCTCAGCGGGCGCCCGGCATCTCCCTCGGTTAGGTGAGCCTGGCCAGGCCGGGTCAAGTGGCTTTGTGGGCCTTATACGGCCCGTGGACCTGAGGTTCCCCACCCCTGACCTAGAGGGTCCAAGTCATCGGTGGTGGAAGGGAAACTACCTTGATTTAAAGTGTCGCCTCTGCTAAGCAACTTTTTTTCTTACAAATACAAAATGAAACTGTTATTTCCATTGAGCTGACAGCTCCTGGTGCTCCTGTTCATGCCAGACAGAAAGTTACACAAACAGCTTCAAATTACAGTATCCTGAATGAATTCTCACTACCTCAGACTCCAATATTAATCTTTCACACAGCAAATGGCAACTACCTACTTACCTGACATTAGAAATGGCCATCGGTGTGGTTCCTATCGATGGTTATCATCAATGGAAACCAAGAGATGAACCATCGATGGTATGAAACTTTGAAATGTCATACAAGTGACAAGTGGGGAGACACTCTTTTATCTAGGAGTTTGTATTCAGCATTCAGGTGATATTAAACATGGCTGCTGCTATAAAGACCTGTCTGCCACCAACTTAGTATTACTTAACCTGTAAGTCTTATGCTTACTATCACGCTATGAGGTTTATATAAAATCTAATAAGAAGACATTGCATACTGCGGACCTGATTCAGATCGTGACGCTAGTGCAGTGAATGCTGCAATGTTTGGTACTTTGCACATGCGCCGGACCTGTACTGCGCATGTTTTAGGATGCAGCTCCGATCAGTAATGCTGCATTAACATATAAGCCCTATCGCTGCTGCTTCCATGTAAGAACAGGAATAGCTACTCCAACCACATGTAATTCAGGCCCAGTGTGAGTCCATGCAATGACTGCAGAAAGTACTCAGTGGAACTAGTGACAAACTCTATTTTGGCTACAAAAAGTCACCTGAACATACACATAAGCAGTCAGATGGCTGGATTTCCATCTGATGCAGCTGCTTTGTCCATTGTAACTGTATCCTTGTTTGGGAATACATGCTGCACTTTAAATGCATGCACGTTTGAAGAGCAATGAAAGGTGAATAGCGTTGGATGTATTCATGGCAGGCTTTCAATTTTATTACTAGGAAATCACCATAAATATCTATATTCCACGAAGAAATCAAGAGAAACCATGTGCCCGTTCAGAGTTATGTCTCTGTGAAAATGATTTGTAAGGCTTGAAATCCAATTTCCCCGTTTAGACTTTAAGACTTTGTTGACAAATGCCTAATGATGCCATGAACAGCAAAGTATCTAAGTTAAAACTTAAAAGTTATATTTGCACTTTGCTATCAGTCAGAGCCAGCATGACAAATACACCACCATATCCTCTGTAAGCTCCTGAATAAGGCTTTAGCCCCACTCAAATACACAGGGATAATTGTTATGTGCTTGGAATAGTCACATTAAACTTAAGTGAACAGATCTCTTCTGTCATAGCTTTTTACTGTTTCACCTTTGCCTCCATGCTTCAGTAATATGTAAGTAATCATACAGTAGCTACACTATATTTATGCACCTGATATAGAGGTTTTGGTTGCTACAGTATTAAGCTCTGGCTCCGGCTTCTATAATAGGCGGGTGTATGGGCCAAAATGCCCAGGGGGTGCCTGGGGCACTTAAGACAATAGGGCCCTGGTTTAAGTGTGTGTGTGTGTGGGGAGGGGGGGTATATTAGATCATGCATACATCCCAACATGACGTATTCCAGGTGGGACAAAATGCTCTCCACCTGGACTTCCCTCTTAAAATATTATTGACGTCACCTGTGTTGAACTATTTAATTCATAAGAAAGGTGATTACAATCATAAGTTAAGGAGGAAGTCCAGGTAGAGAGCATTTTGTCCCTCCAGGAATGGGTCATGTTGGGATGTATGGATTATGTATATTACATTTAAACCAATGGTGTACATTAAATTTACACTAATAGTTTAACAATGCCTGGGTACTGTTTATAGCTCCAACTAATTGAACAACAGCTATTTTATAAAAATGTACTTGTAGAGGAACAAAGACAATTTAAACAACCTTAAAATACACATAGAAAAATAAAATCTAAATTTATCTTGTCACATGCAAGAATAGCAGCAGCCTCTGTACTACTTACACACTGGGACAGGACTCAGGAGGACTCTCTCTAGACCCTCATTAGGTAACAGGTTACACAGGACCCTGACACCCAGTCAGAGAGGAGGAAAAGAGCCCCTTTGTCGCTTACAGCTCTCTACACCCTTCTATCTCTCCTCTGGTCGAAAAGCTCCATAGGTAGCTCATGAAACCTGAAATTCTTGTGTCTCTGCCTGCACTGCATATTGTCCTGCTTGCATTCTGTTTGCCTGGTGCTGCAGCTGCATAAGAGGAAAGCTAGTGATGTCAG
Organism: Pseudophryne corroboree; assembly: GCF_028390025.1. NCBI lineage: Eukaryota > Metazoa > Chordata > Amphibia > Anura > Myobatrachidae > Pseudophryne > Pseudophryne corroboree. Next base: position 397,193,753 of record NC_086444.1, on the reverse strand, counting down.
AGTCCTCTGGTCTGGGTTCCCCTGATAAAAGGGGACCCGGGGTACAGTATGACCTGCCCCCCCCCCCTCAAGCTGGCTGTGGTGGGTGTGGATTTAGGGGTCAGGATTACCCAGACACAACACTAATGGCCAGTCTTCTTTCTTGCCGTAAAAATGCTTTCATTTACAGCAGTAAAGCAATTGCTAGAGTACCGCATCCAGCAATGTCACCCACGGGCATGTGGGTCCTGTGCCTAATGAAAAATTCATCATCTAAAATATGTATTTGAAAGACTGTGGTGGAAATCATTTATGAAGTGCAAATCATCTGCAGATCAGTGCAAAAGCAGCATGCACTGAAATGCAAGTTCTGTTATATTTCTATTGCTGAGCATTGGATTATGTTGCAGGATGGTGACATGGGGAGAAGTTAATTTTATATGCAAAGAGAAGGAATTGGCGGGAGACTGTCTGTGCATTAGCATCACATTTTGCTGAAATGAAATTATTGTAATGAGATAAAGTGGTAGAAAATTGAACATTTTTCAGTATTCCTTGCTCTACATATTCCCATTTTAAAACCTCAAAAGGCCTTCAGTCTGGGACCAGATCAGAGCTCGTAGAATATTTGCCTACTTTCCTGGGATGTTTGAGAGCCTCCATGATTTACTAAGATGTCCCGAATGCCTACAACTCCCAGTAGTAAAGTTTATCTCCCTGAGGTATTGCTGAACAGAACATTATAGAAGGTTCACCAAGAACTAGTGGATGGTCTGATGCCAATTAAGAATATGGTTGTCTATTGTGAGCGATAGCTATTCTGAATGGAGATAAATTATGTATAGCCGACAACAGGACTAGGACAGAGCATGATTTGATGATCAACGATGGCCTCAGACAAGCTTTAACGTTAAACAATAGAGATGAGTACAAGTGGAAGATAGACTTAAACGATGTATAGTTCAGGGGTTAGGGCTGGTGGCAGAGACACATAAACGACATACAGTCCAGGGTTCACGGCTGTAGACAAACAAGCAAGAATCAGAACACAAGCTAAGTCAGAATGAGAGAGAGCAGCAATAACCTGCAACAATCCAAGTTAGAAATACAGACACAAAACAGAAACTTTCAAGTTCAGCTTGCAGGAATTTAGGAAATACAGTATGCACAAAAACAAAGGCATAAAGGTGATTTAAACTTTCAGGGACCAATTAGACTGTGAGCTGTAACCCAGACCTCTACAATTCAATACTCATGGGACCTGTAGAGCTCAGAACAGGCCTGGCATCAAGAGAATGCTGTCGGCCACTCCCACGGCCGACACCACCCTCAGCAAGATAAGGGCTTCCTGAGAGGATTGAAGATTTAGATACTAATGAGAAATTTAGCTTAATTCATGTCTTAAATTGCTCATGAGAGGTTATGTGGGAACTGTATTTACAGTGTGTGCCGTATGTGTTTAAAAGCTTTTATTTCATTGTCAGAATTGTGTTAGAAAAGGGGAAGGTGCAAAATATGGAGTATAGGTTGAAACACAAACTCTGAATTATGGAGTTCAGATGTTCAATACTATAAAACAGTTAATCCAACCTAAAAAAAAACAACCAAACAAAAACATTAGTGCAAAGCTTGCACTGGTGAATGATGCACTACTGTACAAATTTGTGCAGGGAATCATCACATCCATCATGAGTTTATGTTCAGACCTTGGGAAAACTCAGAGGAGGTTTTGATTGAGTGCTTCTGAACTAATACTCTTTTATATGTAATAAAAAGTTTATACACTGTAAAATTACTGACCTTTAACCTTTCTGTTTGATGCATTTGGAAGAACGTGGAAGCCTTTGAAAAAGTTTATTTGGAGAAACATCCACAGAGGGGCAGTGGGTGGTGTTGCCTGCTTTTATGCAGGTGTAGTCTTGTGGCCTACCAGGCTGTAGATGTAGCAAACAGTAGTGGTGTGCAGGCTGGACATGGACATGATCAGAGGTGGTCTCAGAGAATGGACAAGATTAGTACCACCCTACCCTTGATCATCTCACCCTACCTATCCACAAACTTCTCAAAAACACGGATTTTGAGATTACGTGAATATCATCCCTGGCACTGTTGGCCTCAGATCCCGAGTTTCACCTATGGGTACTTGCCCACCAGATGAAAACTTGACCTTGCACTAGATTGCGAGGCCCATGGTCCACCAAGAAGGAAGGAAGACAAAATGGACAACACAAACACAGGCAGTTCTGACCATAGCTGCTTTGTTTTTCATCCTGATCACTCCTTTTCTCACAGATACCTGTAAAAAGACACAAATAGGACCCTATCCTGGTGCACAGTGTATCACAGTACTACACTTATTACAATGACCCTCAACTCACTTGCTTAAGAAACTATATCTATGAGCTACAGTACAGTACCCTGCACGGATACAAGGAGACGATTTCAAACAAACAAGAGGAGCCACAATTATGACACTGTCTCTTTAAATCTTGTTGCCTATATAGAGCTGTACCTCAAACCCCTGCCTACATAGAGCTGGCAGCTCCTTTGCTATTAGGGTTTAGTACCCGGATCACCTTAATTTAAGGGGATAAACACAACTGTATAGGGCTAAGTGCTCTCATATGCATCCAGGCCTAAGGCCAGCCTACTGACCAGAGGCCCAAGGCTTGACTATGCCTACATGCCTTGTACCTAGTGTTTTAGGGAGAGGATTGTAGTAGACCTCACAGAGAACCTACCTGAATTGCTGGGTGAGGCTTCAGTGAAGTGCTTAGTTTTTAGCTCTTATTCTTCCCACACTATCAGCACTCTCTGGTACTCATCTTCTTCTGGAGCTGCCTACTGGCATCTGCTGGTGCCACTCATCTGCAGCCTCCTGCTGTGCCTCCCATCTGGGCCAGCTCTTCTGCCTTCCCTCTGCTCCCTCTTAACTGCCGGACTGAGCGCTTAATTTCTGCAGTGTCTAATATAAGTCACCACAAGTTGCCTCCCGAGTGAGCCAAATGTAAGCATCGGTGCTGGGAGCCAACACCTGATCTTAGCCCCTGATGCCTGTCGCCACTGCACTTCTGTCTACATTTCCACAGTTAAGCTATCTATAAGCAACAGCAAGATAATGATGGTAAGTTGCAGACGTGATAGGAGCTTTGCTTTGAATCAAGTATTTAAACTTTGCAAACCATGCACATAGTAAAAAAACATCTGCAATGATCATTGAAAGAGCCTGCACAGCTAGCCAATAAGTCTGCTAAGATGGGTGAACCATACTTGCCTACTTTATGGAAATCACAGATTTGAGGTCTAAGGGCAAGATGTTGGGGGAAGGGGGGTGACAAAATGCTTTATATCATCATGGCCCAACGATTCTGTGTCATCAAGGAACAAGGACCTGGCTACTCTGCCAGGAGAACTCTCTTAAATTCCAGGAGAACTGTCTGAAATTCCGAGATTCCAAGTATGGAGTAAAATCTGCCTTATCCAAGTGAACTTTCACAATGAGGTCTACACTTTTACATAAAACATGCACTATACACTACTTTTCACCACAGAAATTACATTCTGGTGTAACACAATAATTAGAGAAAACAGAACCTTTTGGCAAATGCCTACAATCTGGTTGGTGCATAGCGGTGTGAGCAAGGATGTTAGTCCACATGTGGAATCCAAACCAGAGTAGGTTTTGTTAAGGATAACAGAATACAGGTGATAAAAGATAAACAGAAGTCATTATGATAAGGTATCAATCTCTCTTGGGATAAGTTCTGCACAGCTGTAAAGCACTGTGACACTCCAATTACACAGTGACAGGCTTGTACATATGCAGACACCTTTATAGAGCCAAGTAAACAACATGCACCTGCAGATTAATCAGCCTGACCTACACGTCTGGTGACTCAGACGTGATGTTATTGTGGCTGATGAGTCATGCACAATAACACGAATTTAAGAGACAGCTTGTAGCATTTAAATACTTCTTAACAGAACTATTTTCAATGTTATATGTAAGCAGAAAAAAAAGGTTTTAAGTTTCTTTAACTTAAACATTTTAAAGGTGCTCCACTGAGAGAGCTACTGGAGCATTATAGTTCCTCACTCTACATGGGGCCCCTTGGCAGGGCCGTAACTAGGTGTGTGCAGAGTGTACTCCGCACATCGCGCTGCAGGGTAGGGAGCACTGTTAGCAGTACTTGTCAATTCTGAATGATCAAATTACTTTTACTTGCAACTCCTCACTGCCCCTGTCTCCTACCCCTACCCTTTTGTCGCCAATAGCGATACAGCATTCATGGACTTGACTTGATAGCTTTTTGTTACTCAGTTGCACTGTCCTTTATTAAGTTTTGGGATGCTGATGTGCCCGGGATTTGTACACGTTGCCTATGACATGGCAGTCAGACACTCTATTTATTGAGCTATCTGCCCTTCCATAGAAAGCTAGAGAATTCCAAGCTTGAGAGTTTTAACTATTTGAAGCTTACCTTGTACTTTGTGAAGGGGTGATCAGCATTGCAGCTGAGCAGATCTATGTAGTGTGTGGCTACAAGGGACTGGATGTGTGGCTGCACACTGCATGGATCTGCTCAATTGTGGTGCTGTTTTGTATTTTTAAGGGTTACAGGTAGCTTCATATAGTTAGAAATCTCATAGTTATTATGCAGGACTAAGTGGCTCAGTGGATAAATGTAGTAATTTCCCTTTCCTGCGAGGCATGCACCATATGTCCCAATTGGAAATATGGGGGGGGGGGGGGGGGGACCAATTTTCTTTTTGGCACAGGGCACCAAAAAGTCTAGTTACGGCTCTGCCCCTTGGGCTAGTCTCTTAGTCTCAGCTATATTCTTAGGTTGTATGGCCGTTAAGAGGATGTTGTGAGAAAGAGGAGCAATGAGAAGCCACTAATACAGCTATTACAGTGTCTTATTATTGCTCCTCCCTCTCTCACTCCCTTTCTGTAGCCATCTGAAAAAGGTGAACAAAAATGTAGGACAGCTTTAAAATGAGTACATTTCAGTAATATTGTAATTTCAAATAATTGCCATATTGTACTTGTTGTATGGCTATGTATTACACATTTGAGACTAAATTAAGTTTCTATAAAGCAGTATGTGACTATTCATGTTCTCAGTATGTGTCCATATAGTACTATCCCAAAGGAGCCATCAATCAAAGATTAAATGGAGGGTGACAATATTAAACTGAAATCCTCATTCAAATTAATACCTTCTTCAAGCATTAACAATTAAATCATTCAGTAAATTGAAATCGTGAATTGAACTGTATTGGAAAAATTATACACTTAAACCTCTCCTTTTTGCATTTTTTGTGCCTGGTTAAAGTAAGCCAGATTACATTTAGCTTTCTTTAAAATCCACACTGGAAATGAACAACTTCTTTATATTTTTTAAACAGCTTATGTTGTATCTCTCCATTCTACAGAAAATGCAGCTGGCAAATTTGTTTTCTTTCTCACAAAAAAGTGTGCCGTTCCTGGCTGATTTTCATAAACCTACCACATTCCGCTTGCAGATTGTAAATCATTTTTCATTTCACATGCAGCCCTAACTGAAAATAGTTGGAAATAAATTATGATAAACAATCTTTCTCAGAACAGCTTTTTCCACTTTATACAAAAAAGGAAACAAATCAGAGAGCATTAGAAATTCGATATTTCTTGCTAATCATTGGAAATCGCAATGATAGAAGATCATATCTAAATGGCTTCTACTAGTCTCCCAAGCTCTGGCTCATTATCATCTTTGTCACACCTCAGTTAAGTTATACATTGCACAGCAAATATGTCATGTGCTCTTAGCTTCTCCATCCATATTACAATTTATCTTTGCAATTATCTTTCAATCATTCTCATATAATAACTTCTCTAAAATCAGCTGTAACATTAAATATTCCCACATCTAATAGAGATTCTATAAGTCAATAACAGTCACTACGATATATTAATATTGCCATTAACCCCACATTACATTAATAGTCCCCACATTTAAGAAATTTCCACTTTGTAACATTACTATTCCCATAAGCCCTTATATAACATTATTTCCATACACCACATGCCAGTCCATTGCAATTTAATTTAAACATTTTATTATTATGCAAACAGTGCATAGATTTCAAATTGGAACATTGTGTGGACAGATTACGTACGTTTTACCAGCGGATGGGATGCCAGCTGTCAATATCCCAACAGTGGCATCCCGCCCACCAGAATGCCAGCAGTTGGGCAAACGTTAAGAATCTCCTTGCAGGCTCGCTGCGGGCTCGGTGGCTCGCTGTACTTGCCACAGGATCTATTCCCACTCTATGGAAGTTGTGGACACCCACGAGTGGGAATAGCCCTGACTGATACCGGATTTCAGTGTCGGTATCCTGAATGCCGGGATCACGACAGTCGGCATTGTAACTGCATCCCGTGTGGACCATGCACAATTATGGATATGGTGGTCATGCTACAAAGGTGGCATGACTGTATCTGGGTGGAGTATGCTTCTAAGGTATGATGGTGTGCAGTGGCAGCTCCAGTGATGGGGCTGCAAAACAGTCCAACATTCAAATAGTGGAACCGCACCACCTGTTCCCCCAAATGCTGCCAAACATTGCTCACCTCTGGAGCCACCGACAGTGTTTTAGTTAAAAAAAAAAAAACACACAGTGCTTGCCTTGTAAAAGTGTCTGTAAAAATCAATCCTACTACGTGTTATCGGGTGACTATTTGTGTATATATACTGTATACTGGTTAAAAGAAAGCTTATGGCTCTGCATATTAAAAGAGCGGGAGCCATGTAAATCTTTGCATTTTCTGATGGGAGTAGCTGACACGATCAGGGTTTTCTTAGCTATGCATGATAAAACAAAATGTAATGTGGGGAAAGTACGCACATGCAATTACAATACATACAATAAATAGTTTTGTGCTTAGCTGATTTATTTAATTCATTTGTAAAATGTGTGTACACAATAGGCCTCATTTATAGATGGGTAAACATGAAGTTTCAGGGATGGATGTATATGCATTCTTGCACTGTGCAGGCACACTAAAATGTGTCTGCAACTAGATTTGTGTAATTTTTTTGGGATGCAGAACAGGGGTGAGCAATTGTAGGTCCAGGGCGTGTTCAAGTAAGTGTAGCTTGTCCCCTTGAAATCCAACATTTATAAGGCTTGGGTGTATCCTCAGGAATAATTCTTGGGAGATGCGTTGTAAGCATGGTGTATAGATATGCACTGATAATGAGGACATCAGCAGCACTGTCTAGACACTATTCACTGGCTCTTTACATGCTGACCCCAGGATTGGCACGAGAAGGTGTGAACGTCGACACCAGAGGCGTGGCCAAGCGTGTTGTCTTTGAAGAAGCAAGGTGCTGCCTTGAAGCAGCAACCCAAAATTTTTGGTGGTATGGATATGCCTTACAATAAGCCCAGTCTCCCAGAGAATCCCAGTACCGTCCCCTCAAGATGATAGTACTTCACTCATTAGTAAGATGTCTATATGGATTACTTTTTGGATTTTTAATATGGTAATTAAAATGTGAGAGTGATTGCATTTAACTACATTTTATATGGAAAATTAGACTTTCAAAAATATTCCTAACACTGTTAATACACTTTTCTCTCTGCTGTCCTATATATGCCTCTTCAATACTTTATACTTTGTACAAAGAGTTTGGTACTGTACGTGTGTCAGATTTCACATTTACTACTAACACTGTGAAGCAACAGCTCTAGAGAGTTGCTATTGATTGTAATTATACACATTTTTACATATCAATGCAAAGAGCCAGTGAATAGTATCTAGACAGTGCTACTGGTGTCATCATACAGAAATACTGCTGTTTTGAGTTTAGACAAATCTTATGAAACCTGTGAAACAACATACACATGTACAGTAAGTACAATTTGAGACAGAATCTTTGTAAATATTTTTGAAGAGCCACAGTCCAAGTGAAGCCCAACATGTTACGGCAGATGGCTCGATAACAATATAATATCCTCGCTTCATTCATCACAATATGGACTTAAATCACTAATGCATATGTCCATCTGTATTAGAATTCCTATAAGATATAGTTGTTTTTGTTTTGTTATTACCTCTAGCTCTGCTGGGTGGTTGTTGTTGTTGTTAAGTGCCATCAAGTCGTGGCCGACTTATGGCGAAACTATGGAAATACTTGCAGCAAGAGAAGTACTTGCAGCAAGCAAACAGTATGATATTATAGGCATTACTGAAACTTGGTGGGACGAATCTCATGATTGGACAGTCAATCTAGAGGGCTATACACTGTTTAGGAGAGACAGACTAAATAAAAAGGGTGGAGGGGTGTGTCTTTATGTAAAGCCGTTTTTAAAACCTGATATACGGGAAGATATTCAGGAGGGGGCTGTAGACACTGTCGAGACATTATGGGTAGAAATTGCATGCGGGGAAAAAGGAATACAAAAGTTAGTATTGGGTGTATGCTATAGGCCACCTGGTTAACGTATCTGATGAGGAATTGTTACTAAAGCAAATTGAAAGAGCAGCAGGAGTAGGAGACATAGTAGTGATGGGAGATTTTAACTATCCAGAGATAAACTGGAAAAACGATTCATGTGATACTGCTAGGGGCAATATGTTTTTAAACACACTTAATGATAACTACTTAGTTTAACTAATTGAGGAACCAACTAGGTACAATTCAATCTTAGACCTGGTATTAACAAACAATGGGGATTTGGTATCAGGTATTATAGTAGGGAAACCCATAGGAAACAGCGACCACAATATGGTCATATTCAATATCAGTGTTCATAAACAGCCCTATACTGGCTCAACTAGTACTCTAAACTTTAGCAAAGCGAATTTTGAAAAGATGAGGGTATTTTTCAGGGATATTGAATGGGAAGGTTTGTTTTTAGGAAAAAATACTACGGGGAAATGGGAGGTACTAAAATTCCTACTAGCTAAAAATGCTCTCAAATTTATTCCTACGAGCAGCAAAAAAAGGAATAAAAATCATAAACCGATGTGGCTTAACAAAAAGATAAAGGAACTTATGGGCAAGAAAAGGCGAGCATTTAAAAATACAAATCTGACGGGGAAGCAGAGTCATTTCAGCACTATAAGGAATGTAAGAAAATATGCAAAAAGGAAATAAGAGCGGCTAAAGTAGAAACTGAAAAACTAGTAGAAAAGGAAAGCAAAGCGAATCCCCAAAAATTCTTTAAATACATTAATAGCAAGAGATTAAAGAAGGAGAGTATAGGCCCTTTAAAAGACAAGTTGGGAGTCTTAAGCAAAAATGATAATGACATAGTGGACACACTAAATGAGTTTTTTCCAACAGTATTTACTAGAGAGGACCCAATTCAGGGACTAACACATAATCTCAATAATGAGAATATCCCACTGAAAGGTACTAATTTAAGCGAGGAAGTAGTCTGTGACCGATTAAAACATTTAAAGTCACCAGGTCCCGATGGTATTCACCCAAGGGTTCTAATGGAGCTTCACTCTGAACTTGCAAAACCGCTATTTTTGATCTTTAAGGATTCAGTAATATCAGGTATGGTTCCCAAAGACTGGCGTATAGCGGAAGTAGTGCCTATATTCAAAAAGGGAAGTAAAGCTGAACCAGGTAATTATAGACCAATTAGTCTTACATCTATAGTGGGGAAAGTATTGGAAGGTATTCTAAGAGATAGTATTCAGAAGTTCCTTGAAGTCAATAAGGTCATTAAAAGGAATCAACATGGGTTTATGAAGGACAGATCCTGTCAAACCAACTTACTTGGCTTTTATGAAATAGTAAGCGCAAACCTAGATCAGGGTAAAGAGGTGGACGTAATCTTTTTAGATTTTGCCAAAGCATTCGACATGGTGCCACACATGAGACTTATCTACAAGCTACAAGAAACAGGGCTAGGAAGCACAATATGCACTTCGGTCAAAAACTGGTTAGATAATAGTGAGCAGCGCGTTGTGGTTAATGGATCTTTCTCAACTTGGACTGAAGTGCTAAGTGGTGTGCCGCAAGGCTCAGTATTAGGACCGCTATTGTTCAATGTTTTCATTAATGACCTAACAGAAGGTCTAGAGAGCATGGTGTCAATTTTTGCAGATGATACCAAATTGTGTAAAGTTATAAATGCGGAGGGGGATGCTGAGTCGCTTCAGAATGACTTAGTTAAATTAGAAGCTTGGGCAGTGAAATGGAGAATGCGCTTCAATACAGACAAGTGTAAGGTAATGCACTGTGGTAACAAGAACAAAAATAACACCTACCTACTAAATGGGGTAAAATTAGGGATTCTGTACTGGAAAAGGACTTAGGTGTCCTCATAGATAGCAAATTAAGCAGTAGTACCCAAAGTAGGACTGCAGCAAAGAAGGCTAATAAGATATTAGCATGCATAAAATGGGTAATTGATGCTAGGGATGAGAGTATTATACTCCCGTTATATAAATCACTTGTGAGGCCACACCTTGAATACTGTGTACAATTCTGGGCACCTTACTACAAAAAGGATATCCTGGAGCTAGAAAAGGTTCAAAGGTGGGCGACCAAACTAATTATGGGTATGGAGACGCTGGAATACGAGGAAAGGCTTGCAAGACTAGGCATGTTTACACTGGAAAAGAGATTAAGAGGGGACATGATCAACATTTACAAATATATAAGGGGACAATATACAGATCTTGCGCAGGACCTGTTTTTGGTTAGATCAACACAGAGAACTCGTGGACACTCGCTCAGGTTAGAGGAGAGGAGATTCCGCACAATACGGCATAAAGGCTTTTTTACGGTAAGGACGATACGTGTTTGGAATTCCATGCCTGAGGGAGTTGTAATGGCCGACTCAGTCAACACCTTTAAGAATGGGTTAGATAAATTCCTAATGGATAAGGATATCCAGGTTTACAGGGCATGGTCACGCACTATGGTTATTATAAAAAAGAGGGGTAAAACGATACGGCAGTCATCAACTTCATTCAAAATTTTATACAAAATAATCGTGCATAGGAGACCACAAATAGGTTGAACTCGATGGACAATTGTCTTTTTTCAACCTTAGATACTATGTTACTATGATAGCTGTCCTGAACAAATTTTGATCTACAACCAAGCGGCTGAGTGCTGTGATGGTATCAAGCCATCTTGCTGCTGGTCTTCTCCTTTTTTGTTGGACTTCAACTTTTCCATCAATATTGTCTTTCTCTAAGGATCCCTTTCTTTGCATGATGTGCCCAAAGTAAGAAAGGCGCAGTCTTGTAGTTTGTGCTGCTAGTTAGAGCTTAGGTTTTATCTTATCTAATACCGATTGATTTATTCTTTGGGTAGTCCCTGGTATCTCCTATATAATAGCCCTGTGACTCTGTGTCTGCATTTCTAACGCTGGGCGGAGTCACAGATGTGGGCTAATCAGTGACGGCTGCCAATGAGGAGAAGCTCTGCCACACACCTTCTCGGCGCACATGTCCCCAGTCTTCCGACCAAGGTCCGGTGTAGAGGCATCCATCATCCCCCCTGTCCCACGCCGAAGATGTGAGGGCGGGAGGCGACTCTCTGTCTGACGCCGAGCGGCTCTCACTCCTGCTCCCCGCCTGAGCCCCGGCGTCTGTCCCCTGCCGCCTGTCACAGTGCCCTGCACCGCCGACACAGCCCTCCGTTCGGTCCTCGCGGTACAGCGGGTCCCCCCTCCGGACATGATCGCTGCCTGATGTGCCCAGTGCGGGCCGCTGCATGTCGGACCGCTGGCGGGGGGAGATGTCAGGCAGAGCGGCTCACGTGGCAGCCGGGACACCGCACACTACTGTGCTCCCCGGCTGCCTGGCGGGGGAAAGATGTGTGGGGGGGATATGTGCCTGGCGGGGGGGGAGGAGTTGTGCCTGGTGGGGGGGGGGGGGATGTGCGGGGGGAGATGTGCGAGGGGGTGATGTGCCTGGCGGGGGAGAAATGAGAGGGGGGGGATGTGCGGGGGGAGATGTGCCTGTGCTGGTGGGGGGGAGATGTGTTTGGGGAGATGTGCCTGGTGGGGGGGAGATGTGAGGAGGCAGAGCGGCTCTCGCGGGAGCAGGGACACCGCACACTGCTGTGCTCCCCGGCTGCCCACCACACAGTTACCCTGACACTGAGCCCGGGTGGCCTGCGGCCCTGCTGCTGCTGATGATGATGAGAGATGGGATCCTTGGGGCAGAGAGATTAGCAGTGTCACTGATAGCTGCTAATGATTACCCTCCATCTACCTTGCTGCCAGGTACAGTACCCGCAGCGCATCCACCGTACGCCGTACCTGCCCTGACCCTCCCCCATACGCGGTGTCTCCAGAACTCCTACCCCCCCCGCAGCCCCCACTCCCCTGCCCCTCCCACCACCGCAGCACCTCCCAACCCCCTACCACAGCCCCCCCGCATCCACTACCCCTCCATCCACAGACACTCTCCCCCGTCCGCTGACATCCCCCACAACCACCCCCAGCGCCTCCTGACCCCCTACCCCACCCACCACCTGCAACGCCTTCCGACCCTTCCACCATCCCCCACACGACCACCCCTCCCCCACATGCGGCGCTTCCAGAGCCCCTACACCATCCACGGCCTCCACTCCTCTGCCCCTCCCTCAACCCCAGACCCCCCCACCCCGCATCCGCCCCCCTCCACCCACAGCCTCTACAGACACCCTCCCCCATCTGCCGTCAACCCCCGCAGCCGCCCCTCCCCCACCCACAGCGCCTCCTCACCCCATACCCCACCTGCAGCACCCACGCGCCCACCCATCCACCACCCGCAGTGCCTTCGGACCCTTCCACCAACCGCCCACCTGCCACTCCACCACACGCCACTCCTCCCCCCACACGCGGCACTTCCAGGCCCTCTACACTACCCACGCCCCCCACTCCCCTGCCCCTCCCTCATCCACAGAACCTCCCAACCGCAGACCCCCCTCCACCCACAGCATCTACAGACACCCTGCCCCACCCCCAGTCATCCCCTGCAACCACCCCTCCCCCACCCACAGCACCTCCTGACCACCTACCCCATCCGCGGTCCCACTGCACCCACCCCTCAACCACCCGCAGCGCCTCCGAACCCCCTCCTCCATCTGCCACACCTGCCCCTCCCCCACACGCGCCGCTTCCGGACCCCCTCCCCCACCCGCAGCACACTCACCCCTCCCCCACAAGCGTCGCTTCGGGACCCCCTACCCCACCCGCAGCGCACTCGCCCCTTCCCCACCTTCAGCACCTTATGACACCCTGCCCCACTACACCCGCCCCTCCACCACCTGCAGCGCCTCCCGACCCCCTCCCCCATCTGCCGCACCCCCACACCAGCCCCACCCCCATGCACGTCGCTTCCAAACCCCTTACCCCACCCGTGGCACACTCGCCCCTTCCCCACCTGCAGCACCTCCGGAACCCCCTCCCCCATCCGCCAGATCCCCGTACCTGCCCCTTTCCTACCCGCGGCACCCCCGCACCCGCCCATCCACCACCTGCAGCGCCTTTCGACACTTCCACCATCCGCCGCACCAGCCACGGCCCCCACTCCCCTCCCTCAACCACAGACCCTCCCATCCACAGCGACCCCCCCGCATCCGCCCCCCGTCCACCCACAGCCTCTACAGTCACCCTCTCCCATCCGCAGTCAACCCCCGAAACCGCCCATCCCTCACCCGCAGCACATCCTGACCCCCTACCCCACCCAATTCACCTGCCCCTCAACCACCTGCACCGCAACCGGACACCCTCCCCCATCTGCCGCACCTGCCCTTCAGCTACGCGCATCGCTTCCGGACCCCTACCCCACCCGCAGTGCACTCGCCCCTTCCCCACCCGCAGCACCTCCTGACCCCCTACCCCACCCGCGTGGCCCCACTGCACCTGCCTCTCCACCACCCGCTGCACCTCCCCACCCCCTCCCCCATCTGCTGCACCCCCACACCTGCCCCTCCCTCACGCCCTTCGCTTCCGGACCCCCTACCCCACCCGCGGCGCACTCCCCACTTCCCCACCTGCAGCGCCTTCGGAACCCCCTCCCCCATCCGCCAGATCCCCGTACCTGCCCCTCCCCTACCCGCGACACCCCCACCCCCCCCATACCGCTTCCGGATCCCACTCCCCCGCACATCCCCACCCGCAGCACCTCCCGACCCCCTCCCCCACCTTCGGTCCCCCCCACACCCGCTGCATTCTGTACAGTGTGCCCTGCAGGCGCTGTTCACACCGTCGCAAGGGGCTACGCCCCTTCACCATCCGACGCCCTTTCATTGTGCAATATTTAACCACTCACCAAACTAGGAATGCAGGTAATACTGCATATAATACATATATTGAACGGCGTACAGGGGTTAAGGGGGCGTAGCCCCTTACGACGGTGTGAAGAGCGTCCGTAGGGCGCGATGAAGCACCTAGTATGTAATATTCGTCTCCAGCACAATAATTCAAAAGCATCATTAATCTTCCTATATTGCTTCTTGATCTTCCAACCTTCACACCCATACGATGTTACTGGAAAAACCATAGCTTGAACGAGTGGTATCTTTGTATGCAAAGACACAGCTTTACACTTGCATATCTTATCAAGATCCCTCATGGCTGTTTTACCAAAATGTAAAAAAACAATAACAACAATGACGGATCTTGATAAAATATTCATTCTTGTTGAGATACTGCTGGGTACACAATATTAATTTATTATACTGTACATTATATTGGCTAGTCAGAAAATTGCTGTACTCTGATTTTTACCATACCAAATCATTCTACAGTATGTTGTAATATTGACAAAATAAATACAAACATTTTCATGTTTTTCAGGTACAATGACATTAAAGATCGTGATCCCAGCCGTCCAAGTTCTTCATTAAGTTCTGGGGCAAAGGGTTATGGCAATAACACCATATCTTCAGAAAATGAGAACATCAGAAGTTCACTAGAACTTAACACAGGAGATTTAACACCAACACTTGGCAGAAGACGATCATCACCAGCAGAAGACAAGTTTTCACGTTCTTCATCTGCTCTCTCTGAGTTTATAGGTGAGGTGAGAAAGAAAAGAGCATCTGAAAAAGATCAAGCATCCCTAGTTATAGAGGATACATCTTCTTTGCCTATTTATCGCACAACTGGGGCATCTTCTCTAAGACGACGTGCACACCTTAATGATGATGATGATAATGATGAAAATTTCTCACTTGCATTAGGGAAAATGACAGATGAAAAGCCTTTGGCAGGCCAAGGATTAACCCGCTCATCCAGCCTTCGATGTTTACCATCTGAAAAATCTGATCCTACACTGTCACCTGCTGTTAAGCGCATGGCAAAATTTGGCTCTTGTGAATCTCTCCACCAATTATCAGATAATGTAGGCCTCAAGCCGACCTCCTCTGCATTAGGATCAGATAGTGTTCTTTCAGTAAGGCTAAGGCCCCAGAGACCATGTCTTACAACACCAGTGGAAGAAGCTGCAGAAAATGATTTTGCAAATCAACCTCTAGTGTTCCAAAACAAAAGGTTTTCCAACTTGGCTGATGATGGAAATGATGAGAGCTCATCAAACTGGAAGGTTCCCAGTCTCAGCTATGAAAGGAAGTTACCGGATGATACAGATGATATCCTCCCTGCTCTTAGAAGGTCACAATCAACTCAAAGTTTATCCAGATTTTCCAGAGATAGAAGGGAAGGTCAACGACCACTCAGTGTCCATTTTGGTGATCTCCCTTCACATGAAGCAAGCCTTTCCAAAGGGGGTTTAAAAAGTGCTTTAAAGAAAAGTTCAAGTATTAGTGAAGATTTGGGAAACCTATCCGATTCATCATCATCTTCTGGTTCGGTTATTTCATGCAAAAGTGCAGATAGCATTAAAAGTCGGCCCCGTGCTCAAAGATCGGATGGAGAAGGTTTTTCTGGGAAAATTTTTACATCTGAAATTGAACAGGAAAATAAAAGGCCTGAAGCAGAAGGCAAAGAAGATGATGTAAATAGCATAATGATGAAATATCTTCGGAAAATTGATGAAGAACAAGGTAAATTATAATAATTTTATTTATATAGCACTCTTTCTCCGATAGGCCTCAAGGCTCTTAGCAGATAGTACGAACATAAAACTGTACACAAACAATGATCATATTAAAGAGTTTTAGCTTTGCATAAAATGTAGAGACTATGGAGGAAATGCAAAGTGTGTGGGAGCCATTTTTGTAATCAATTTCAGGGATTTGTCACCCACTCATTAAGGATCTAGGCGAGGAAGCCATTTTAGTCACACTGCATAGGATTACACTGGTCAGAATAGGCAATGCCAAGAACTGAAAATGCATAATGAGAGAGAGAAGAAAACTAGGTGAGATCCTCGCAAGTTAATCAGAACCATGTATTTTTAATTCTGCATAGAGTACCAGATGAGGCATATTGGGTGTCTCGCCTAGAGAGAGATAAGAAAGAGATTACCACAATGGTTACAATGTGTGAATCAGCAACACATGGGACTAAGGCATACAAGGTCCGGGATGTCCTAGCCTGGCCACACCTCCTCTGAGCATCATTGCTTTAATTCTGCAGTTTAGCCATTATGATTGAAAATTATCTAATGTTTGCACTATCTGCCTGCTTAATTTGACATGCAAAGTTAAGTGAATGATGATTAGCATATAGTAAGCATTATAAACAAAAAAAAAATATATATATATTTTTAAATATACAGTATACTCTCCGTAATCCTAATTGTGTACGTTATAAATGTGGTATAATGTGTATTCAATCACCCTCATCTGCCCCACTGGTGAGTGCCTGGCCCAAACTTAATAGCATGGATATTTTGTTACGGGTCTCCCGTAGCTCTAGCTATGCCTCTGCAGGGGTTCATTCAGAAATAGAAATTAAAGGGGAATACGTTTCTCAAAGGCAAAATAAACATTTGTGAATCCCTAGCAAATGGCGCAAAAAAAAGCAGCCCGTAGGCCGGTTCACCACAACAGAACCTCACCAAAAGTTCAAATAGCACAAATTTGAATATAAATGTGTGGGACCCAGAATAACAGGCGCTTATAATAAAGACAAAAGAAATATATATGTATATATATACTCAGCAACACGTCCCTGGAGTGTGCAGAAATGATGGAACTTCAAATCACAATGTGGATGGCCTTCTCCCTTTTTCTGAAGCAATTCTCTCCCCTCAGATTGATGTTAACATGGAAAGGAAATGGTATATATATATATATATATGTGTAGTAATGTTTCAATAATAGATAAGTCTCTTTCAATGCTATAAACATTTAACACAGCAAGGGCAATATTCATCCAGCGATGAGGCGTACCCCAACTCACTTTCCAAACGAAGGAGAAAGCCTATAAAGGTATCTTTTTATCCACCTCTGTGTCAGAAACCATAGATTTAGGTGATGAACCCTCTTCACCAGGGAAGTAAGCGTACCTCACTCACACAAAAAGGGGGTGGTTGAAGCACATAAAGGTTTCTTTCATGCTCTATAAGTTGAATGTACGGCGTACCCTACTCACGGCAATAAGGATTATATTCAGACGCATCTGGGTTTCTTTCGATGGTCAACCGTGTTAATAATTGGCACCAATTTTTCTCATGTGTGGAAATTCCAGAGAGGACATCAAAAAGAATATGAATCACGAAAGCTTTTGTTGTGCTCACCCCATTTGTACGGGGCGTTTTTTAATAAAAATAACTTTTTCATGTGGACATATCGTGATTCATATTCTTTTTGATGTCCTCTCTGGAATTTCCACACATGAGAAAAATTGGTGCCAATTATTAACACGGTTGACCATCGAAAGAAACCCAGATGCGTCTGAATATAATCCTTATTGCCGTGAGTAGGGTACGCCTTACATTCAACTTATAGAGCATGAAAGATACCTTTATGTGTTTCAACCACCCCCTTTTTGTGTGAGTGAGGTACGCTTACTTCCCTGGTGAAGAGGGTTCATCACCTAAATCTATGGTTTCTGACACAGAGGTGGATAAAAAGATACCTTTATAGGCTTTTCTCCTTCGTTTGGAAAGTGAGTTGGGGTACGCCTCATCGGTGGATGTATATTGCCCTTGCTGTGTTAAATGTTTATAGCATTGAAAGAGACTTATCTATTATTGAAACATTACTACACACATATATATATACAATTTCCTTTCCATGTTAACATCAATCTGAGGGGAGAGAATTGCTTCAGAAAAAGGGAGAAGGCCATCCACATTGTGATTTGAAGTTCCATCTTTCTGCACACTCCAGGGACGTGTTGCTGAGTATATATGTATACATATATATTTCTTTTGTCTTTATTATAAGCGCCTGTTATTCTGGGTCCCACACATTTATATTCAAACGTTTCTCAAAGGGCTTGATTCTGAGTTCACTGCCCACAGCTGCATTTTCTGCTGCTGTTACATCTGCATACTATGCTAAAGCTTGGCCTCTTTTCTCAAAACTGAGACACCAACTTGCAATGTGTTGAGACAGTGGTTGCCATCTCTGTTCATCCGTAGATGCATAATCGGTGCACCACTGGTTGCACCATCAAAACTTGCATGAGACCTATGGCAGGTGCAGTTTTCTGTCTGAATATGGCCTCTTTTGAGAGTGGTTCAGCATCTTTGGAAGCAGACGCTTTCAGCTTAGTCACCCCGTTACCTCCCAGGAATGCCCACTAAAGTGCACATACCCTGCATTCGATTCTTTACTGCTTCTTTGATGTTCCAGGAGAATGGGCAACTGTGACTATAAAATATATATTCTATTAAGTAGCGCCAAACAAGCTGAGCATCTCCTCATGTGGCTTCTCCAACCAGTTGTCTTAAAATGGATGTTTTCATTGCCAAAACCACAAATTTAATTAGCCATTTATGTAATGGAACAAAAGGAAGCTATTGGACTTTACAGTTTCTACCTCTCATACTGTAGGTCCTATTTGCCCCTTTGTACTGTAGACCACCACTGCCACCTGCATTTATAAATGTATTCTCCCTGCAGGTGCCTCTGGGCATTGTTTGTATGCTAATAGGCAAGGGCGTAGCTACCATAGGTGCAGGGAGTGCAGCTGCTATTGGGCCCAGAGCTTAGAGGGGCCACCTTCCCTGTCACAGCTACATATGTTATATACATATACGGTATATACATTTTTCACCATTGGGTGGTACATAGGGGAACTTTCAAACTTTCGCCTTGGGGCCTGCATTATATCTAGGTACAGTATGTCCCTGGACATGCTTATGGTAATGCATACCTCCCAACTGTCCCGATTATTGTGGGACAGTCATAATTTTTGGGACTGTTCCGCTGTCCCACCCGCGGGCCGCAGTGTCCCGCGGGTGGGGGCCTGTTGGGAGGCGCATGCGCACAGTGTCAGTTTACAGGTGATTGGGAGAGAGGGGGCATGCTAGCAGCTCACAGAGCACTGGGCATGCCCCCTCAGTGATGAATACGGGGCGTGGCTAGTGAGTGCAGCACTCCCATGAAGCCACGCCCCTTTCAAATAGGCCACACGCCTGTTTCAGGAGCAGATGCGGCTTCTCCACGCAGTTCTCCCAGGCAGTGCCGTAACTAGGCATTTTAGCGCTGTGTGCAAGAAACGACAGTGGCGCGCCCCCCCCCCATGTAAGATAGGGGCAGTGTGCGCCGTAGGCGTGCAAAAAATTTATAGGGGCATGGCTTCACGGGGAAGGGGCGTGGCCACAAAATAATAGCAATTCATACTACGGTGCACAGTAGTCTACATTATTCAAATTATGCTGCACAGTAGCGCCACTACACCAGGTAGAGCCCCTTTTATACATTACAGCAGACAGCGTCCCCCTTTTTACACATTACAGCAGACAGTCCCCCTTTTTACACATTGCGGCAGCCAGGCCCCCTCTTTACACATTGTGGCAGCCAGTCCCCCTTTTTACACATTGCGGCAGCCAGACCCCCTTTTTACACATTGCGGCAGCCAGTCCCCCTTTTTACACATTGCGGCAGCCAGGCCCCCTCTTTACACATTGTGGCAGCCAGTCCCCCTTTTTACACATTGCGGCAGCCAGTCCCCCTTTTTACACATTGCGGCAGCCAGTCCCCCTTTTTACACATTGCGGCAGCCAGGCCCCCTTTTTACACATTGCGGCAGCCAGGACCCCTTTTTACACATTGCGGCAGCCAGGACCCCTTTTTACACATTGCGGCAGCCAGTCCCTTTTTACACATTGCAGCAGCCAGGACCCCTTTTTACACATTGCGGCAGCCAGGCCCCCTTTTTACACATTGCGGCAGCCAGGCCCCCTTTTTACACATTGCGGCAGCCAGGCCCCCTTTTTACACATTGCGGCAGACGGTGTCCCCCTGAGAGAGAGAGAGAGAGAGAGTGAGAGAGAGAGAAAGAGAGAGAGGGATATACTTACCTTCTCCCGGCTGCCAGGCTCCTCGTGCTGGCATCTCCCTCTCGGTGCAGGCAGTGAGGTGAGAAGGAGGAGGAGGGAGGGGGAGCAGGGAGCCGCAGCAGCGCTATTTCATTGGTAGTAAGCGCTGCTGCAGCATCCCCCTCTTCTTCCGTATTGGCTGCCTGGCGCTGCTGTGGATGCTGGGATGAAGGAACCGCATCCCAGCATCCATAGCAGCGCTGGGCAACCAATACAGAAGGAGAGGGGGATGCTGCAGCGGCGCTTACTACCAATGAAATAGCGCTGCTGCGGCTCCCTGCTCCCCCTCCCTCCTCCTCCTTGTCCGCTGCCCAGCGCTGGTCTCTTCTCCCTCCAGCGCGGCGCACGGCGCACACAGCAGAGGCGGCATGTAATGAGTCAATTTGACTCATTACATGCCGCTGGCCGTGCGCCCTCAGGGCAACTGCGCTGTGTGCCAAGCCCACTTGGCACACACGTAGTTACGGCCCTGCTCCCAGGGACCAATTTTTTAATGTTGGGAGATATGGTAATGTGATAAAATGTGAACTGGAGGATATTGTAATAATGTTAGATCATATGAACTGGGGACACTGTAATGTGGCACAATATAAAGTGGAGGTGCTGTATGAACTGAAGGCACTGGTATGTGGGATAACATGAACTGGGGACACTGTATGTTATAATGTGAATTGGTACTGTGTAGCATACTGACAAGTATGGGACACATAATATACAACTGTTGCCAAAAGGTGTCTCTCCCTAGAAACATTGGGACAGGGGCGTCTTCTGAATGTTGCTATGGAGCCCACCAAATTCTGGCTAATAGGCCACTTCTAAATTTAACGTAACATTTTCTTATACAGTGGGAAAAACTTCTCAATCATTATGAGCACTAGAAAGAAATAACCTTTAAAAAATGTAGCTATACAGTGTGTTGCTACACCCTTGTTCAGAGCTACGTCCTTGCATTTAACTATGCACTTATCAGAACAAATGCCGTTTCACACTGTTGCCAGGACAATGAAAAACCTTCCATAGCTCAGAAACTTCTCTTGATTTTGATCTTAAAGTGTAGTCTCAGCTAGACAGCGAGAGTCTGCATATTGTTTAAGATCACCAAGCCTTGACGCCCCATCATCCATTTTACATACTAACCATTAAACTGTATTTCATTATGTGTCAATATGCTGTTTATCACTGAACGTTTCTAGCTCAGAGAACACGCTTTCCACAGCATATTGCTAAAGAAATCAAGGTGCTGGAGTTAATAGCAGACAGTATATCAGCTAAGAGCAGAGACTTTGAGAGAGTGTGAGTGTGTGTGTGTGTGTGTGTGTGTGTGTGTGAGAGAGAGAGAGAGAGAGAGAGAGAGAACAGACAAAATGAAATGTACAGTAGGTAAAGAGTGTGACATCTATTCAAAATATATATTACCCATCGGTGAAAAGTTTGGGAGAAATAGTTGTTTCTGTTATAAAACCATTCTGTGTCACACCTGGCTGGTATTTTCCATTCCTTGTCCGTCTCATTAAATCTGTTCATTATCGGGAGCAGGCTGACAAAACCCATGCTACATGCCTCATTAGGTAACATTGAGTTTGCTTGCTAGGCACAGGCTTGTCTAGGGCCTGCATACACCCAAATACTACAGGAGCAATAAAAAAGTTATTTGATATATAGTTCATTAATAAGTTCTTGTAAAAAGATAGAAATTGTAGTGCTATGAACTTAAAGCAGAAAATAAGTACTGTATGCCAGGATTTACTGCAGAGTCCATTGTTTTAAACACTTGGCATTATCTTACTTTCTTTTTACTCTATATTGCATATCAATTTCTCCTACTGTATTATAAAAATAAATGCTACTCTGTGGAATAATAAAGCAATCCATTTACTATGTCCAGCAGCAGGACATGCAGTGATCGGTAGTTCAACGTCAACTAGTAGAATACCACAATTTTAATAGGTCCCTAATTCCCCATTCCATGTTCTACATACTCTAAACTGCTCCTACATTTATGTACCTAGATCAGTCACTTGGACACCAAGGTTAAGCTGACATTCTCTCCTAAACGTTTTACTAGTGTATATGCTAAGTCTAGTCCTCTGCATTGTCCTCTGTGTTATCGATTTCATTACACCTCAGGTATTATATTCAACTAGTTGCCAGGCCGTCAAAATTACAGAAAACATAATAGTAATGTCATATAGGATTGGCCATCTTCTCATTACATCTCCTGTTGATATAGTTTATGAAGAGACAGCATCATATCCTTGCTCATGTTGGCACGATGCACAGGGCTGGCATCAGAAATGATTGGGCCCTGGACTGGCAAAATAGACAGCCCCCCCCCCCCCCAAAAAAAAAAAAAAGATTCTGATGCACTGCTCCACCCCTATGTGATGTCATACATTGTGACTGGTTTACAGAGAGCTGATGCGTACGACGCGTTGTACCCGTATGACTGCGCCCGTGCATTGCAGTGCATACACATGCGCAGTAGTAATCTGTTTGCTGCACTGCGAAAAACGGCAGCAAGCGATCAACTCAGAATGACCCCCTATGTGTGAGTGTGCAAGTGTGTAAATAAACTTTTACTTTCAAGGTGTGTGTAGGTGTGTCTTGTCTTTTTTGGGGCATTTCTTTTGCCGTGGAAATACAGGTACCAGTGGGCCCTTTAATTCCTTGCATGCTGGTACTTGTGGTTCTCCAAGTACCAGCATGCGGGGAAAGGCTTGCTGGACTTGTGGTTCCACAGCAAAAGACAATATTATTTTTAACACTTTCACGGCTATCAGCTCTCCATCCACAGCCCACAGATGAGGGGACAGCCCCGGGCTTCATCCCTGGCCCTTTTGTGCCTGGATGGGGGTGACCCCTTTATTTAAGGGGTTCCCACTCTCCCAGGGAACCCCAGCAAGGGGTGACTAGTTGGAGGGTTTGTTATGCTTTGGCCGCAGGGACCTATATAAAAGTGTCCCCCAGCTGTGGCATCCCCTCCCTGGCTAGTGGAGCCAGGTGCTGGTTTAAAAAATACGGGGGACCCCTACTTCTTTTGTCCCTCGTATTTTTGGAACCAGGACCGGTCTAAAATTCCGGTGCTGGTTGTTTAAATACGGGGAACCCCAGTCAATTTCCCCCCCCATATTTTTGCAACCAGGCCAGGCTCATAGAGCCGGGGCTGGTTTTGCTTTCATAGAGCCGGGGCTGGTTATGCTTTTGGGGGGGGGACCTGCACGTAATTTTTCTTAAAATTTTTAACACTTTCTTTACTGTTCCATACAGAAACATGCACGGATCACACTGATCTGTGCATGCTTCTCCAAAAATTGACAGTCTAAACCTGGACTATTATTCTAGCGATTTTTGGTAAGGTTTTGTTTGCAAGTGAGAAAATTGCATCCTATTACTGTACATTTGCGAGTTTCATTGTTTTCAATGAGAAAACATCTGGATGCAATTTTTCACTTGCGACTTTTGGAATATGTAACAAAATCGCAAGCTATTACATTTGCGATTTTTGGAAAAAGTGCAAATTTGCAGTAAAAATTGCATGTTTTCTGAAATCACAACCTATTACATTTAGCCTAACATCTCTATTGTGCACCTTTTCATAGGCGTGTTTTTTTCTGGTTACCGACCAGTGCTCACGTGACCAAGAAAAAGTTAATTTGCATACATAATGATTCTGTCAAATGAAAATTAAACCATGTAACATTATTGTTATAATAAGATCAATAAAAGTAGAAGAATATGGACGTGAGTCATCTTCAGTTGCAGTTTTGCTAAATTAGCAAAACTGCAACTGGCAAGAATCGCATGTTGGGGCCACCCAGCACAGGGCAAGACCGGCCAGTGATGCGATTAAGGGAAGCTCCCCTGCCTCCGCAGCCTGGCTGCGAAGGTAGTCGGGCCGCTGACATTTTCTCCATCGCGGTCACGCATGACATCACGTGGCTACCCTGAACCCGGCCCCGTTTCTGACACCACGTCATCCACGACCGCTACGCAAATGCCTCTGCCTGTCAATCATTCAGAGGCGATCACAGCACTGAGATGGGATTGCATCTCCACAGCCCGTGCACACGCAGAGTACCCCCTGTGCCAGTCACCGGGGGAATGCGATCGCATCGCAGCAGCCTCTGCTGCTGAATGAAGTCCTATATTTTGAGAGTGCTACTTTCAGAAATCTTTACCAAATCACCTCTGAGTAAAAGTTGCCCGCTTGGCATAAATGTATTCTGAGAGTGAAGGCGCGGATGTAAATTTAATCTAAATTTGCTGTGACAAAATTACATTGGCAATTAAAGGCCCACTATATCTTATCTGCATCCTGCAGCAAATTCATGAAACGGCCATTACAACTGCAGGTTTCCAAGATTAGCTGTGTTGCATGACTTCAAACCTTGAAAATGCTCAGCCGTTCCAATATACGGATTTAACAAGATACAACTGTCGGCAGTGTGGATGAAATGTTCTTACTTACATTACTTCTGCATGAAAGTAAAAAGTGGAAATATATCTTTTTAATATTCATTTTACAACTGTTCAAGAAATATTTATTGTCAGTGTATGAACCATAAATCTTCATCCTCCTATAGCATTCTCATTTTTAGCCGCTTTCCTGGTCAGAGAATAATCCCGTTTGGCCAGCAGAAATATGGACTGTTGTCATATAGATAACTAATAGAAATCTAAATAAGTAAAACATACATACTGTGTAAAAGCAGTTGATTTATAAACCACAAAAAAATGTAAAATAAAAAATGTAAAGAAATAATGAAATAAGGCCGAAAGCTGCCCCAATAATGAAGCCTATAGACAGTATAGATTGTTCTCGTTCTCCTCTGAACTCTAATTACTTAGTAAAACAACACTCACATCTCTGGATGGTGCATATTGCACAAATTATTGTATGATTTTGCCAAGAAAGTAGCCATCATCACTATCAGCAGACATATGCCCTATTCCTGGTGCAAGAGATCTATTGGGATGGATGTCTATAGACACACATCTCTGCAAAGCCTGTGTCCAGTTTGGCAACGATAGCATATGCTTCTGGAAGCGACTGTAGTTTTTACGCACCTGATTTATGCCAGGAGGTGTGGCTATACAACGGCAGAATGTAGTTTATAAAATACAGTAATTAGTTCCTAAATTTACATAATGTGTTACAGCCATATCTCCCAACTTTTTAGATTAAAGAACCAGGATGCTAGCACGGCAGGAAGTCCTCGGATGGGAGGGGCGTGACCTGTTCAGTGGGTGTGGCCTCACAATACAGACCCATTTTCCAACATTTTGGGGGCGCGTCCAAGCAGCTGGACAGTCCCCTGCTCATGGTATCTATTCAGAGATCACTCGCTGCTTTGCAGAGTAGAGCAGAGCAGCTGGTGATCAAGGATCTCCCAACTGCTCCCCCCCTTCCCCGCACCCGCGGGACAGTTGGGAGATATGTTACAGCCGTGGTATTAGGGACTACTGCCAAGCTCGCAAGTTTATGGTCACCCCACCATTTTCCAAAATGTTTTGGCCCTTTCCAGGAGACGGTGTGGCCAAACCATTGTTGGGGCACAGTCACTCACATACAGGCCTGAGTGCACCATCTCTGTGTCCTTGTATACATGTCCAGACAGTGTTTATTACAAACTAAATCACACCAAGGAAATTAGACACAAGGACAAGATTAAGGTTTTTCTTAAATCCTAATTAATACACACCTGTCGCCTCTCCTTAAAGCAGGGGTGGGGAACCTGCGGCCCTCCAGCTGTTGTTGAACTACACATCCCAGCATGCCTTTTAACAGTTTTAGCATAGCCAAATAGCAAAACTATAGCAGGACATGCTGGTATGTGTAGTTCAACAACAGCTGAGGGCCAAAGGTTCCCCACCACTGCCTTAAAGAATAAACTGAAATATGTTCTATTTGCTGCATATTGATTGCTAATATCACTGTAATAATGTGTATTGTTCAGAGCACCAAGATTGCTATGTTATGAGCATAAATGGGAGGGCTTTAGATGCATTCAACCAATCAGAAGCAGCAGCTGATTGCAACATCATCAGTTTTATTTTACATCAGGAGAGAAACACCTGCAAGTGAGCTTCCACCAAACAATTGCATATGCATCCTATGGTCCGCATGTGCTACATTGTGTGCAAACATGTCCATACTGTAGTCACACACCCGCAAGCCCTGTCCTATCCCAATTAGTGCAAGAGAGGATAATGATGGGTCTCGGCACGTCTGAAAACAATTTCCAGGGGAAAAACCCTGTAATTTGTATTTGCATCTAAGTCTGCATGAAACCCTTAGTGTTACTTGCTGAGCATAAACAGCATTATATTGTATTAGTGATAGAGAATGGGATTACCAGCTCATATATGGGAACTACTGTAAACTGTAGATACACATTGATGTGGAGTAAGATGAGACCTCGCCTGCACTTACAGCATTCTATGGACCTTCAATCTAGACTTAAATATTAAACGTACATCATGCAGCACACTACACACGTCTATCTAATACCAGCTATAGAAACATCATGGCCTGCTTTGCAGGTAAGAACTATAGGCCTGAGTTGCATGCAATGTCGATGTTCATATAGAAAAACTATTTTCTGCTACTGTGCATGCGTGACTGAAGACCCGTAAAAAGTCCAACTGCGCATATGTTCCAATGGTGTGCTAACAAAGCCACTGTACAGATTTAAGTGCATGTACAAAGACATTGTTTCGGCAATGTATGGGTTGCTACTGGGCGGCACATGGAAGGCAACAGGAGATAGCGTATTACGGGAGTGTTATGAGAGTGTTACCAGAGTGCCTCTGACAGTGGCTGTGTAAAGAAATGTTCAACCGCTCACATTGGAGGCCAGACTGAGAATCTGCACCTGCTGTAGGGCTGGTGCATGTTTTGATGGTGAGACCAATGTTTACATATATACACACCAGTTGGTAATGCAGCATCTATACACACTGCAAGTGGGCATCTCTGTCCTTTGCACATTAATACACACTGATGTAGACAGAGCTTTGTAGCAGCAATAGCATAAAGCCACAGAAGGACTCAGGCCCTATCAACCCACACTAAGGAAAGCTGCATTCAAAATAAACATACAACTTGGCGAATGGATAGCTGATTCTCACAGGGCTACAGTATTCCATAAAAAAATGATGACTGCACATTTTATGTTGGGAATAATCCTATAATATTTATCTGTCACTTTTAGGTCCCACCAATTGATGAATTCTTGGCGAGGCAGGTGAAGGACACTCCATGGATGTCTGTATTATTACGTCTGAGGTTTGCACTATGTATCTACTCAAAAGATTGTAAAGATGAATTTATGGCTGGAAAATGAAGAATGTTGTTCATTAATTTGTTTGCTTTTGGAAAATAAAGCAGTAGGTTTCTCACCTTTGCAGTGTATTTATTAAAAGCATACACACACAATACACAACACGTTTGCAACACATGTATAGATAAACATAAACACTTTGGTGTTGTATTTGCATTTATTATTATTATTATTATTATTATTATTATTAACTTTTTATTTATTAAGATGCCACAAAGTGTATGCAGTGCCAAACAGGGTAAACATATGGAATAGCAACAGACCACAAGTATAAAACAAAATGGCAGATTAGAGCATAAATGCCAAATATTAATGTAACACCACAGACTGGGTTGTACAGATTCACAGGGTCAAAGGTAGGGAAACTTGCTGAAGCTAGCAGGAGTAAGCAGCAGTGAGGTGATTGACTACTCAGTGATCCTGTACCCAGTGAATCTGCGAGCAAACAGAGTCAGAGTCACTGAAAAGGAGGAGACAAGGCAGTGGAGCACATGACACGGATAGTGCTAAAGAAGAACAAGTGGGTGTAGGGTCCTTTCCATAAGAGCTTATGTACTAAGGGGAAGGGTGAACTGGGAAAGATATTTAGTGTGGGTGGAGGGGGGGTTAGAGAACATTATCAAGTTATCAAGTGGGCTTGTACGCTGTAATAAAAAGTTATATTCAAATGCCACATTTAAAGCTGGAGAGACTAGTTGAGAATTTGGCTAGGTAAGGAAGTGAGTTCCTGAGGACGGGGGGCCCCTTGAGCAAAATCTAGAAGCGAGCATGAGAGGAAGTGACTGGGTTGGAGGAGAGGCTTTAGTCTGAGAAGCGCAGGGGGTGGGAAGGAGTGTGTAGAGAGATTAAGTTACAGCTGTAGAGGAGTGGTATAAGGATGAGTAGTTTAAACTAGATTCTGAGCAGAACAGGGTACTAGAGAAGTAGGCTGCAGATGGGTAAGCAAATGTCGTATCAGGAGAGCAAAATTAAATAAGCAGCAACATTTAGAATAGATTGAAGTGGGGAGAGTAAGAGAGGGACAGATTCTGTCAGTGTTCTAGTGCTGGAAGTTAAATGGATAGAGAGATATCTTGCATTTGGAGAGTGAAGGAGAGAGCAAAGTGAAGGATGGCACAGAGGCAACAGACTTGAGGGACAGAGGAGAGGGTGATGTTATCAACAGAAAGAGAGAGGGGAAGAGATGGATGGACCCTGGAAGCAGGAAAAAAATAAGTTCAGTCTTGGCCATGTTACGCTTCAGGAAGCAGTGGGACAGAGATGACATGCAGGCAGTGGAGACATTTGATAGGTTGAATGGAGAGAGGTCCAGATAGGAGAGGTATTGTAGATCTTGGAGTTATTAGCATAAAGATCATATTGAAGGACAAAGGAGATGACGAGGTACCCAAGGGAAGAGGTATGAAAGGAGAAGAAAAGGAATGATACTGACAACATAACCTTTAGGAATACATGCAGGTAGATGAAGTAAGTGGGAGGTGGAGACAGAGGAGCTATTATTGAGGTAGAAGTTGAATCATGATAGGACACAGTCACAGAGGGCAGTTGACTGGGTCTAAGGCAGCAGACAGATCAAGGAGGATCTGTAAAGAGATTTGCCCATGAGAAGTTTGTTAGTGATTTTGAGGAGG
Source organism: Pseudophryne corroboree (assembly GCF_028390025.1). NCBI lineage: Eukaryota > Metazoa > Chordata > Amphibia > Anura > Myobatrachidae > Pseudophryne > Pseudophryne corroboree. Next base: position 397,164,381 of record NC_086444.1, on the reverse strand, counting down.
GTAGTTTCAGGGGAGTTGAGGAAAGTGAAGACAGATTGAAAAGGGTCAAGAAGTGAGTGGGCAGAAAGTAATGGATTTGGAGATATAAAATCCTCTCACTGAGCTTTGAGGCATAGGGGAGGAGAGGGATAGTGCAGTTGTTAAAGAGAGAGTCAAGTTAGAGTTTCTTAAGGATGGGAGATACTATGGTGAGAAGAAAGAGGGGACAAAGGGCCTTATTCAGGTTTGTTTGCAAACCAAAAGTAAGCAATTTGGCAAAACTATGCTGCAGATTTGGGTGGAGTATGTTCAAACTGACATCTAAATTGCAGTGTATAAATTAAGCAGTCTGTATTTACCATGCACAGAAACAATGTAACCCATCTGCCCCACCTGCAGTGCCAAATAGTTTTGCCCAATTGCTAACTTTTTGGCTTGCTAACGAACCTGAATAATGCCCAAAGCCAGAAGAAAGGGACAGGTTGAAGAGGTTGAAGCAAGCATCAAGAGTGAATGAAGGAGGTCAAGTCGATAGATGTGAAAAGGAGGAAGCAGACTTCATCCCTGGTGGTGGGGAAAAAAAAGCAGACAGGGTGGGAAGGCAGGTGGTAGATGGTAGCGGTGGGTGGTGAGGACGCTGGAGAGAGGAGATAGCACTGTGGATAGCTCAGTGAAGTCAAAAGCAAAGGAGAGTAGAGGAGCAGGAGGACAGTGGAGGGAGTTGAATGTAGCAAAGAAGTGGTGTGCATTGGATGATTGGGGGAGTTAAGAGTTTTGAATTATGATTTTTTAACATGAGACAGCAGAGTTATAGTAAGCAAGTACTGTATGAATTTGACATGAAAGTAGTTAATGCGATTTCCTCCAATACCGTTCAACTGTGCACATTTCTTAAGGTAGCAGATGAGTTTAGAGTACCAGGGTTGGGGAGCGGACCAGCAAAGCCTGAGAGTGACAACTGGGGCATCAGAGTTAAGAGCAAAAATGGGGATAGAGTTGTTAAGTGAGACAGCTTAGTCAGGGCAGGAAAAGGTAGAGATTGGAAAGGTTTTTAGAGAGGAGGGCAGGGTCAAGAGCAGTAAGGGTGAGCTTGGAGTACGTAACCATGGAAGGTAGGGTGGGATGAAGGTAAGAGGGAAAGGTCAATGGAGAGAAAATAATGAAATTAGAGATATCACAATGGTGCGAGAGGGAAGATAGGCGGAAACGTATCAAGAAAGTGAGGAAAGGAAATAATGTGAATTAGATGTTTGCTACAAGAAAGTAATTGAGGTGGAAAAGAGGACCTCAAAGGAATAAAAAGAATGGGAGGATGCAGGGGGTAGGACCTGGAAGATGCGGCATGGGGAAAGAGGTACTTCCATTCCATCACCTTGTGAGTCAATGGGATGAGGGCAGCAGGAGAAGTGGTGTCAGATGAGTTGAGCCAAGTTTTGGTTATGGTGATGAAGTTGAGAGAGACCAAGGACACAGCATTGGATCACTTTGAGAGACCATTTGCCAGCTGAGTAACCTTCAGGTTATACAGACAGGCCACCACAGTTCTCTGTAAATGAGGCCAGGAAATCCGCATGAACAGTGGCATTCATACCCTGGCATCAGCACCCCCTGAAAACGAGGATGACATTCACCTGTTTTTGGGAATACGGACTGGCACCGCCCCCTATCTGACCACAAACATGCTGTTGCTGTCAGGCACTATGAGCATGACCGCGGGACTCATTCTGCGCATGTGCAGATCACCCAACATTGGATTAGAAAACAAACCATCAGGTTTACATACTAATCTGCATGCTCTATTGGTGTTTTCACATTTTAAATGTTTTCCTGTACTACCATAAATATAACCATAAATATAAATTACAGATGGAGCCACACTCATCTGAGGCGGCTCCATCGCAAACGTGCACTCCCGACGTGACTAGGCGATCCATCCGAATGGAGTGCACAGAGACGCTTCCATTCAGAGCACCTCTATCCGGGCGCATGGACGGAGACGCTCTCCATTCAAGTAAATGGGGCGCGTCTCTGTCGTGCGCACCCGGACAGACGGACGCGTTCGGCAATAGGCGCACCACCGATGGAGCCATGACTAGCATGGCTCCATCTGTAAGTATACAAATGTAAGTACAGAACTTCTGTTCTGCTATTAATATTCTACTATATTATTGTATCATTGCCATACTATGCTGTAGCGGTCAGTACAGTAATATAGCGGCTGATTTATCAAGCCTGGTGAAGTGATAAAGTGGAAGGTGATAAAGTACCAGCCAATCAGCTCCTAACAGTTTGGGTTTGAAAAATGACAGGAGCTGACTGCCTGGTGCGTTAGTTTGGTTGTCTTAGAACTTCAAAATAGTAGAAGTTTTATAGCATCCATTGCTACTTGTTTATCCCTCTCAAGCTGCCTAAGCTCTGTCATAACCCCTATAGAGTGTGTATTTTATTTATTATTGAGCTTTTACTGTTGGGGCTATGGAGTAGGCATAAGGTCATACTTGAGATACAGTAACCAAATTAGAAAATCATGTTCAAAATCTTAGCTACTGTAAAACAGGTATTTACTATTTAGAAAAACATACCAATTGTCAAGTAAACAAATATATAAACAAAAAACAATCAAGACTATCTGCATCAGATTTAAAAGGCTGCTTTAGAAAAATAAACTAGGATGTTTTAATTGCATCCTTGCATCTCAAATATATTTATGGTCATTTAAGTAGAACCTGTTCTGCCCACATTGCCTCTGCTGAGCCCAGCTTCTCAAAGACAGTGATTTCCTGAGAACAGCACTTAATATACAATTTATTACAAGCAAATTGTTGACATTGCAGAAAAAATAACTTTTGTGTTGTTTTCTTACAGACAAAACTGTAAAATATGGTTAGGTCACCCACAAGAGGTGGGTAATCAACTATCTGATATATAGCCTATATAATATAGGTAACAGACTGTCAAACAAGCACAATATTTTACCAAGATCTTTCCTCATTGGGGAGTTGTTTATCAACAATAGCTAGGAATTACCTACAACCTCATGAACAAAGTGATACCTACTATTGTCTTTACCTATTTCCTTTTTAAGTAGAATAAAATTAAACTGATTAGAAGTTAAATTCAACATATAATAATGTAGGTGATACAATTAAACATTTTTAAAGTATATATATATATATATATATATATATATATATATATTAGTGATGTGCACCTGAAATTTTTCGGGATTTGTGTTTTGGTTTTGGGTTCGGTTCCGTGGCTGTGTTTTGGGTTCTGACGCGTTTTGGCAAAACCTCACCGAATTTTTTTTGTCGGATTCGGGTGTGTTTTGGATTCGGGTGTTTTTTTCAAAAGACCCTAAAAAACAGCTTAAATCATAGAATTTGGGGGTCATTTTGATCCCATAGTATTATTAACCTCAATAACCATAATTTCCACTAATTTTCAGTCTATTCTGAACACCTCACACCTCACAATATTATTTTTAGTCTTAAAATTTGCACCGAGGTCGCTGGATGGCTAAGCTAAGCGACCCTAGTGGCCGACACAAACACCTGGCCCATCTAGGAGTGGCACTGCAGTGTCACGCAGGATGGCCCTTCAAAAAAATACTCCCCAAACAGCACATGACGCAAAGAAAAAAAGAGGCGCAATGAGGTAGCTGTGTGACTAAGCTAAGCGACCCTAGTGGCCGACACAAACACCTGGCCCATCTAGGAGTGGCACTGCAGTGTCACGCAGGATGGCCCTTCAAAAAAATACTCCACAAACAGCACATGACGCAAAGAAAAATGAAAGAAAAAAGAGGTGCAAGATGGAATTGTCCTTGGGCCCTCCCACCCACCCTTATGTTGTAAAAACAGGACATGCACACTTTAACGAACCCATCATTTCAGCGACAGGGTCTGCCACACTACTGTGACTGAAATGACTGGTTGGTTTGGGCCCCCACCAAAAAAGAAGCAATCAATCTCTCCTTGCACAAACTGGCTCTACGGAGGCAAGATGTCCACCTCATCATCATCGTCTGATTCATCACCCCTTTCACTGTGTACATCCCCCTCCTCACAGATTATTAATTCGTCCCCACTGGAATCCACCATCTCAGGTCCTCGTGTACTTTCTGGAGGCAATTGCTGCTGGTGAATGTCTCCATGGAGGAATTGATTATAATTCATTTTAATGATCATCATCTTCTCCACATTTTCTGGAAGTAACCTCGTACGCCGATTGCTGACAAGGTGAGCGGCGGCACTAAACACTCTTTCGGAGTACACACTGGAGGGAGGGCAACTTAGGTAGAATAAAGCCAGTTTGTGCAAGGGCCTCCAAATTGCCTCTTTTTCCTGCCAGTATACGTACGGACTGTCTGACGTGCCTACTTGGATGCGGTCACTCATATAATCCTCCACCATTCTTTCAATGGTGAGAGAATCATATGCAGTGACAGTAGACGACTTGTCAGTAATCGTTGGCAGGTCCTTCAGTCCGGACCAGATGTCAGCATCAGCAGTCGCTCCAGACTGCCCTGCATCACCGCCAGCGGGTGGGCTCGGAATTCGTAGCCTTTTCCTCGCACCCACAGTTGCGGGAGAATGTGAAGGAGGAGATGTTGACGGGTCGCGTTCCGCTTGACTTGACAATTTTCTCACCAGCAGGTCTTTGAACCTCTGCAGACTTGTGTCTGCCGTAAAGAGAGATCCAAGGTAGGTTTTAAATCTAGGATCGAGCACGGTGGCCAAAATGTAGTGCTCTGATTTCAACAGATTGACCACACGTGAATCCTGGTTAAGCGAATGAAAGGCTCCATCCACAAGTCCCACATGCCTAGCGGAATCGCTCTGTTTTAGCTCCTCCTTCAATGCCTCCAGCTTCTTCTGCAAAAGCCTGATGAGGGGAATGACCTGACTCAGGCTGGCACTGTCTGAACTGACTTCACGTGTGGCAAGTTCAAAAGGTTGCAGAACCTTGCACAATGTTGAAATCATTCTCCACTGCGCTTGAGACAGGTGCATTCCACCTCCTTTGCCTATATCATGGCCAGAAGTATAGGCTTGAATGGCCTTTTGCTGCTCCTCCATCCTCTGAAGCATATAGAGGGTTGAATTCCACCTCGTTACCACCTCTTGCTTCAGATGATGGCAGGGCAGGTTCAGGCGTTTTTGGTGGTGCTCCAGTCTTCTGTACGCCGAAAGTGGCCCGCAATTCTTCTGGCCACCGACAGCATCTCTTGCACGCCCCTGTCGTTTTTTAAATAATTCTGCACCACCAAATTCAAGGTATGTGCAAAACATTGGACGTGCTGGAATTTGCCCAGATGTAATGCACTCACAATATTGCTGGCATTGTCCGATGTCACAAATCCCCAGGAGAGTCCAATTGGGGTAAGCCATTCTGCGATGATCTTCCTCAGTTGCCGTAAGAGGTTTTCAGCTGTGTGCCTATTCTGGAAAGCGGTGATACAAAGCGTAGCCTGCCTAGGAACGAGTTGGCGTTTGCGAGATGCTGCTACTGGTGCCGCCGCTGCTGTTCTTGCAGCGGGAGGCAATACATCTACCCAGTGGGCTGTCACAGTCATGTAGTCCTGAGTCTGCCCTGCTCCACTTGTCCACATGTCCGTGGTTAAGTGGACATTGGGTACAACTGCATTTTTTAGGACACTGGTGAGTCTTTTTCTGACGTCCGTGTACATTCTCCGTATCGCCTGCCTTGAGAAGTGGAACCTAGATGGTATTTGGTAACGGGGGCACAGTACCTCAAGAAATTGTCTAGTTCCCTCCCTGTGAACTAACGGCGGATACCGGACGCACGTCTAACACCAACATAGTTGTCAAGGCCTCAGTTATCCGCTTTGCAACAGGATGACTGCTGTGATATTTCATCTTCCTCGCAAAGGACTGTTGGACAGTCAATTGCTTACTGGAAGTAGTACAAGTGGTCTTCCGACTTCCCCTCTGGGATGACGATCGACTCCCAGCAGCAACAACAGCAGCGCCAGCAGCAGTAGGCGTTACACTCAAGGATGCATCGGAGGAATCCCAGGCAGGAGAGGACTCGTCAGACTTGCCAGTGACATGGCCTGCAGGACTATTGGCTTTCCTGGGTAAGGAGGAAATTGACACTGAGGGAGTTGGTGGGGTGGTTTGCGCGAGCTTGGTTACAAGAGGAAGGGATTTACTGGTCAGTGGACTGCTTCCGCTGTCGCCCAAAGTTTTTGAACTTGTCACTGACTTATTATGAATGCGCTGCAGGTGACGTATAAGGGAGGGTGTTCCGAGGTGGTTAACGTCCTTACCCCTACTTATTACAGCTTGACAAAGGCAACACACGGCTTGACACCTGTTGTCCGCATTTCTGTTGAAATACTTCCACACTGAAGAGCTGATTTTTTGGTATTTTCACCAGGCATGTCAATGGCCATATTCCTCCCACGGACAACAGGTGTCTCCCCGGGTGCCTGACTTAAACAAACCACCTCACCATCAGAATCCTCCTTGTCAATTTCCTCCCCAGCGCCAGCAACACCCATATCCTCATCCTGGTGTACTTCAACACTGACATCTTCAATTTCACTATCAGGAACTGGACTGCGGGTGCTCCTTTCAACACTTGCAGGGGGCGTGCAAATGGTGGAAGGCGCAAGCTCTTCCCGTCCAGTGTTGGGAAGGTCAGGCATCGCAACCGACACAATTGGACTCTCCTTTGGGATTTGGGATTTCGAAGAACGCACAGTTCTTTGCTGTGCTTTTGCCGCAAGTCTTTTCTTTTTTCTAGCGAGAGGATGAGTGCTTCCATCCTCATGTGAAGCTGAACCACTAGCCATGAACATAGGCCAGGGCCTCTGCCGTTCCTTGCCACTCCGTGTCGTAAATGGCATATTGGCAAGTTTACGCTTCTCCTCAGACGCTTTTAATTTTGATTTTTGGGTCATTTGTTTACTGATCTTTTGTGTTTTGGATTTTACATGCTCTGTACTATGACATTGGGCATCGGCCTTGGCAGACGACGTTGATGGCATTTCATCGTCTCGGCCATGACTAGTGGCAGCAGCTTCAGCACGAGGTGGAAGTGGATCTTGATCTTTCCCTATTTCGCTAACGTCCTAAGTGGATGCTGGGGACTCCGTAAGGACCATGGGGAATAGCGGCTCCGCAGGAGACTGGGCACAAAAGTAAAAGCTTTAGGACTACCTGGTGTGCACTGGCTCCTCCCCCTATGACCCTCCTCCAAGCCTCAGTTAGATTTTTGTGCCCGAACGAGAAGGGTGCATACTAGGTGGCTCTCCTGAGCTGCTTAGTGTAAAAGTTTAAATTAGGTTTTTTATTTTCAGTGAGTCCTGCTGGCAACAGGCTCACTGCACCGAGGGACTAAGGGGAGAAGAAGCGAACTCACCTGCGTGCAGAGTGGATTGGGCTTCTTAGGCTACTGGACATTAGCATCAGAGGGACGATCACAGGCCCAGCCATGGATGGGTCCCAGAGCCGCGCCGCCGGCCCCCTTACAGAGCCAGAAGACAGAAGAGGTCCGGAAAATCGGCGGCAGAAGACGTCCTGTCTTCAATAAGGTAGCGCACAGCACCGCAGCTGTGCGCCATTGCTCTCAGCACACTTCACACTCCTGTCACTGAGGGTGCAGGGCGCTGGGGGGGGGGCGCCCTGAGACGCAATAAAAACACCTTAGATGGCTAAAAATACATCACATATAGCTCCTGGGCTATATGGATGCATTTAACCCCTGCCAGTTTTTCCTTAAAAAAGCGGGAGAAAGGCCGCCGAGAAGGGGGCGGAGCCTATCTCCTCAGCACACAAGCGCCATTTTCCCTCACAGCTCCGTTGGAGGGAAGCTCCCTGGCTCTCCCCTGCAGTCCTGCACTACAGAAACAGGGTAAAACAAGAGAGGGGGTGCACTAATTTGGCAGATTAATAAATACAGCAGCTATATAAGGGAAAAACACTTATATAAGGTTATCCCTGTATATATATAGCGCTCTGGTGTGTGCTGGCAAACTCTCCCTCTGTCTCCCCAAAGGGCTAGTGAGGTCCTGTCCTCTATCAGAGCATTCCCTGTGTGTGTGCTGTGTGTCGGTACGTTGTGTCGACATGTATGAGGAGGAAAATGGTATGGAGGCGGAGCAATTGCCTGTAATAGTGATGTCACCCCCTAGGGAGTCGACACCTGACTGGATGGTCTTATGGAAGGAATTACGTGATAGCGTCAGCACTTTACAAAAGACTGTTGACGACATGAGACAGCCGGAAAAACAGTTAATACTGTACCTGTCCAGGCGTCTCAAACACCGTCAGGGGCTCTAAAGCGTCCGTTACCTTAGATCAGGCATTCCCAACCACGGTCCTCAAGGCACACTAACAGTGCATGTTTTAGTGATATCCAGGCTTCAGCACAGGTGACTTAATTAGTAGCTCAGTTATTTTGATTTAACCATCTGTGCTCCAGCCTGGATATCACTAAGACCTGCACTGTTGGTGTGCCTTGAGGACCGTGGTTGGGAATGCCTGCCTTAGATGGTCGACACAGACCCAGACACGGACACTGACTCCAGTGTCGACGGTGAGGAAGCAAACGTATTTTCCAGTAGGGCCACACGTTACATGATCACGGCAATGAAGGAGGTTTTGAACATTTCTGATACTACAAGTACCACAAAAAAGGGTATTATGTGGGGTGTGAAAAAACTACCCGTAGTTTTTCCTGAATCAGATGAATTAAATGAGGTGTGTGATGAAGCGTGGGTTTCCCCCGATAAAAAACTGCTAATTTCTAAAAAATTATTGGCATTATACCCTTTCCCGCCAGAGGTTAGGGCGCGTTGGGAAACACCCCCTAGGGTAGATAAGGCGCTCACACGCTTATCAAAACAAGTGGCGTTACCGTCTCCTGATACGGCCGCCCTCAAAGAGCCGGCTGATAGGAAGCCTGAAAATATCCTAAAAAGTATATACACACATACTGGTGTTATACTGCGACCAGCAATCGCCTCAGCCTGGATGTGCAGTGCGGGGCTGGCTTGGTCGGATTCCCTGACTGAAAATATTGATACCCTGGACAGGGACAGTATATTATTGACTATAGAGCATTTAAAGGATGCATTTCTATATATGCGAGATGCACAGAGGGATATTTGCACTCTGGCATCAAGAGTAAGTGCGCTGTCCATTTCTGCCAGAAGAGGGTTATGGACGCGACAGTGGTCAGGTGATGCGGATTCCAAACGGCATATGGAAGTATTGCCGTATAAAGGGGAGGAGTTATTTGGGGTCGGTCTATCGGACCTGGTGGCCACGGCAACGGCTGGGAAATCCACCTTTTTACCCCAGGTCACCTCTCAGCAGAAAAAGACACCGTCTTTTCAGGCTCAGTCCTTTCGTCCCCATAAGGGCAAGCGGGCAAAAGGCCACTCATATCTGCCCCGGGGCAGAGGAAGGGGAAAAAGACTGCAGCAGGCAGCCTCTTCCCAGGAACAGAAGCCCTTCCCCGCTTCTGCCAAGTCCTCAGCATGACGCTGGGGCCTTACAAGCGGACTCAGGTACGGTGGGGGGTCGTCTCAAGAATTTCAGCTCGCAGTGGGCTCACTCGCAAGTGGACCCCTGGATCCTGCAGGTAGTATCTCAGGGGTACAAATTGGAATTCGAGACGTCTCCCCTCGCCGGTTCCTGAAGTCTGCTTTACCAACGTCTCCCTCCAACAGGGAGGCGGTATTGGAAGCCATTCACAAGCTGTATTCCCAGCAGGTGATAATCAAGGTACCCCTCCTACAACAGGGAAAGGGGTATTATTCCACGCTGTTTGTGGTACCGAAGCCGGACGGCTCGGTGAGACCTATTTTAAATCTGAAATCATTGAACACTTACATACAAAGGTTCAAATTCAAGATGGAGTCACTCAGAGCAGTGATAGCGAACCTGGAAGAAGGGGACTATATGGTGTCTCTGGACATCAAGGATGCTTACCTCCATGTCCCAATTTGCCCTTCTCACCAAGGGTTTGTGGTACAGAACTGTCACTATCAGTTTCAGACGCTGCCGTTTGGATTGTCCACGGCACCCCGGGTCTTTACCAAGGTAATGGCCGAAATGATGATTCTTCTTCGAAGAAAAGGCGTCTTAATTATCCCTTACTTGGACGATCTCCTGATAAGGGCAAGGTCCAGGGAACAGTTAGAGGTCGGAGTAGCACTATCTCAAGTAGTACTACGACAGCACGGGTGGATTCTAAATATTCCAAAATCACAGCTGATTCCGACGACACGTCTGCTGTTCCTAGGGATGATCCTGGACACAGTCCAGAAAAAGGTGTTTCTCCCAGAGGAGAAAGCCAGGGAGTTATCCGAGCTAGTCAGGAACCTCCTAAAACCAGGCCAAGTGTCAGTGCATCAATGCACAAGGGTCCTGGGAAAAATGGTGGCTTCTTACGAAGCGATTCCATTCGGCAGATTCCACGCAAGAACTTTTCAGTGTGATCTGCTGGACAAATGGTCCGGATCGCATCTTCAGATGCATCAGCGGATAACCCTGTCTCCAAGGACAAGGGTATCTCTCCTGTGGTGGTTGCAGAGTGCTCATCTTCTAGAGGGCCGCAGATTCGGCATTCAGGACTGGGTCCTGGTGACCACGGATGCCAGCCTGAGAGGCTGGGGAGCAGTCACACAGGGAAGAAATTTCCAGGGCTTGTGGTCAAGCATGGAAACGTCATTTCACATAAATATCCTGGAACTAAGGGCCATTTACAATGCCCTAAGTCAAGCAAGGCCTCTGCTTCAGTGTCAGCCGGTGTTGATCCAGTCGGACAACATCACGGCAGTCGCCCACGTAAACAGACAGGGCGGCACAAGAAGCAGGAGGGCAATGGCAGAAGTTGCAAGGATTCTTCGCTGGGCGGAAAATTATGTGATAGCACTGTCAGCGGTGTTCATTCCGGGAGTGGACAACTGGGAAGCAGACTTCCTCAGCAGACACGACCTCCACCCGGGGGAGTGGGGACTTCACCCAGAAGTCTTCCACATGATTGTGAACCGTTGGGAAAAACCAAAGGTGGACATGATGGCGTCCCGCCTCAACAAAAAACTAGACAGATATTGCGCCAGGTCAAGGGACCCTCAGGCAATAGCTGTGGACGCTCTGGTAACACCGTGGGTGTACCAGTCAGTGTATGTGTTCCCTCCTCTGCCTCTCATACCCAAGGTACTGAGAATCATAAGAAGGAGAGGAGTAAGGACTATACTCGTGGCTCCGGATTGGCCAAGAAGGACTTGGTACCCGGAACTTCAAGAGATGCTCACGGAGGACCCGTGGCCTCTACCTCTAAGAAAGGACCTGCTCCAGCAGGGACCCTGTCTGTTCCAAGACTTACCGCGGCTGCGTTTGACGGCATGGAGGTTGAACGCCGGATCCTGAAGGAAAAAGGCATTCCGGATGAAGTCATCCCTACCCTGATAAAAGCCAGGAAGGATGTAACCGTGCAACATTATCACCGTATTTGGCGTAAATATGTTGCGTAGTGTGAGGCCAGGAAGGCCCCTACAGAGGAATTTCAACTGGGTCGTTTCCTGCATTTCCTGCAAACAGGACTGTCTATGGGCCTAAAATTAGGGTCCATTAAGGTTCAAATTTCGGCCCTGTCGATTTTCTTCCAGAAAGAACTGGCTTCAGTTCCTGAAGTTCAGACGTTTGTCAAGGGGGTACTGCATATACAGCCTCCTTTTGTGCCTCCAGTGGCACCTTGGGATCTCAATGTAGTTTTGGGGTTCCTAAAATCACATTGGTTTGAACCACTCACCACTGTGGACTTAAAATATCTCACATGGAAAGTGGTAATGCTGTTAGCCCTGGCGTCAGCCAGGCATGTCTCAGAATTGGCGGCTTTATCCTATAAAAGCCCTTACCTAATTTTTCATACGGACAGGGCAGAATTGAGGACTCGTCCTCAATTTCTCCCTAAGGTGGTTTCAGCGTTTCACTTGAACCAGCCTATTGTGGTACCTGCGGCTACTAGGGACTTGGAGGACTCCAAGTTGCTGGACGTAGTCAGGGCCCTGAAAATATATGTTTCCAGGACGGCTGGAGTCAGAAAATCTGACTCGCTGTTTATCCTGTATGCACCCAACAAGCTGGGTGCTCCTGCTTCTAAGCAGACTATTGCTCGTTGGATTTGTAGTACAATTCAGCTTGCACATTCTGTGGCAGGCCTGCCACAGCCAAAATCTGTAAAAGCCCATTCCACAAGGAAAGTGGGCTCATCTTGGGCGGCTGCCCGAGGGGTCTCGGCTTTACAACTTTGCCGAGCAGCTACTTGGTCAGGGGCAAACACGTTTGCTAAATTCTACAAATTTGATACCCTGGCTGAGGAGGACCTGGAGTTCTCTCATTCGGTGCTGCAGAGTCATCCGCACTCTCCCGCCCGTTTGGGAGCTTTGGTATAATCCCCATGGTCCTTACGGAGTCCCCAGCATCCACTTAGGACGTTAGAGAAAATAAGAATTTACTTACCGATAATTCTATTTCTCATAGTCCGTAGTGGATGCTGGGCGCCCATCCTAAGTGCGGATTGTCTGCAATACTTGTACATAGTTATTGTTACAAAAATCGGGTTATTATTGTTGTGAGCCATCTTTTCAGAGGCTCCTCTGTTATCATGCTGTTAACTGGGTTCAGATCACAGGTTGTACGGTGTGATTGGTGTGGCTGGTATGAGTCTTACCCGGGATTCAAAATCCTTCCTTATTGTGTACGCTCGTCCGGGCACAGTATCCTAACTGAGGCTTGGAGGAGGGTCATAGGGGGAGGAGCCAGTGCACACCAGGTAGTCCTAAAGCTTTTACTTTTGTGCCCAGTCTCCTGCGGAGCTGCTATTCCCCATGGTCCTTACGGAGTCCCCAGCATCCACTACGGACTATGAGAAATAGAATTATCGGTAAGTAAATTCTTATTTTTTTTAACCTCCACATTTTTGTTCTCCATATTTTGCGCACAACTAAAAGCCACCACAGGTATACAATGTAGATGGATGGATAGTATAGTATTACTTATACTTATGGACGACGAGTGACGACACAGAGGTAGGTACAGCCGTGGCCTACCGTACTGCTGCTTAGTGCTTATATATAAATATAATATACTGTATAACGGACCTGGTGGACAGTGTCAGCAGCAGACTGCTAAACTAGTATGAAGAAAGAAAAAAAATAACACCACAGGTATACAATGTAGATGGATGGATAGTATAGTATTACTTATACTTATGGACGACGAGTGACGACACAGAGGTAGGTACAGCCGTGGCCTACCGTACTGCTGCTTAGTGCTTATATATAAATATAATATACTGTATAACGGACCTGGTGGACAGTGTCAGCAGCAGACTGCTAAACTAGTATGAAGAAAGAAAAAAAAACACCACAGGTATACAATGTAAATGGATGGATAGTATAGTATTACTTATACTTATGGACGACGAGTGACGACACAGAGGTAGGTACAGCCGTGGCCTACCGTACTGCTGCTTAGTGCTTATATATAAATATAATATACTGTATAACGGACCTGGTGGACAGTGTCAGCAGACTGCTAAACTAGTATGAAGAAAGAAAGAAAAAAACACCACAGGTATACAATGTAGATGGATGGATAGTATAGTATTACTTATACTTATGGACGACGAGTGCACTGACGACACAGAGGTAGGTACAGCCGTGGCCTACCGTACTGCTGCTTAGTGCTTATATATAAATATACTATACTGTATAACGGACCTGGTGGACAGTGTCAGCAGACTGCTAAACTAGTATGAAGAAAGAAAAAAAAACCACCACAGGTATACAATGTAGATGGATGGATAGTATAGTATTACTTATACTTATGGACGACGAGTGCACTGACGACACAGAGGTAGGTACAGCCGTGGCCTACCGTACTGCTGCTTAGTGCTTATATATAAATATAATATACTGTGTGTATAACGGACCTGGGGGACAGTGTCAGCAGACTGCTAAACTAGTATGAAGAAAGAAAAAAAAAACACCACAGGTATACAATGTAGATGGATGGATAGTATAGTATTACTTATACTTATGGACGAGTGACGACACAGAGGTAGGTACAGCCGTGGCCTACCGTACTGCTGCTTAGTGCTTATATATAAATATAATATACTGTATAACGGACCTGGTGGACAGTGTCAGCAGCAGACTGCTAAACTAGTATGAAGAAAGAAAAAAAAAACACCACAGGTATACAATGTAGATGGATGGATAGTATTACTTATACTTATGGACGACGAGTGGCGAGTCGACACAGAGGTAGGTACAGCCGTGGCCTACCGTACTGCTGCTTAGTGCTTAATTATATATATAATATACTGTATAACGGACCTGGTGGACACTGCAGTGTCAGCAGACTGCTAAACAAACTAGCATGAAGAAAGAAAAAAAAAAACACCACAGTGTTTTTCAGGCAGACAAACGTATACTGGACTGGTGGTCACTGTCAGCAAAACTGTGCACTGTACTCCTGCTATAACTGCTCCCCAGTCCCCACAATTAGGCAGTGTGAGCAGTGCACTCAGCACAGATATATCATGCAGCAGTGCAGCACACTGAGTGAGCACAGATATGGTGGAGCGTTTTTTTTCAGGCAGAGAAACAACAGATTAAACTCAAAACCCTGCACTGTACTCCCTAACAGCTGCTCCCCGTCCCCAATCCTCCCCACAATTATAACTAACTAAGTTCTAATATAATACAACGGACTCGGAGAGGACGCCAGCCACGTCCTCTCCCTATCAATCTCAATGCACGTGTGAAAATGGCGGCGACGCGCGGCTCCTTATATAGAATCCGAGTCTCGCGAGAATCCGACAGCGGGATGATGACGTTCGGGCGCGCTCGGGTTAACCGAGCAAGGCGGGAGGATCCGAGTCGCTCGGACCCGTGTAAAAAAAAGGTGAAGTTCGGGCGGGTCAGATTCCGAGGATCTGAACCCGCTCATCACTAATATATATATATATATATATATATAGTTAATAAAGAATGTTCTACATTATCTTCCATTAGAGTATGTGGATATATGCTCTTCCCACATTATAAAAGCTTCTCAGTTATGTTTCCCATATCTTACTGATCATTTTAACATTATTTACACAAAATATACACATGATGGTCATTTATAGTTGAAGTTATAGATATTCTTGAATGTGCATTTATTTGCACACTTGTGTTTTTATGTTCTTTTTTTCAGCAAGATCCATGTTATGATACTGGCAGGCTTTACTACAGCACAAAGATGCATATTGTACTGTGCAAATTTCATATTACAAGACATATACCTTATATCCTTCTTGTGTAGATGCAGGGTTTCACATGTAATGAAAGATGCATGTATCCAAAATATCAACTCATCACATAGGTTGTAGCAAAAGTGCATTTCCATACCCGTACTGTACTGCTCTTACACACCTTTGAACCCCGGTCAAGTGCAAGGAACTGCAACTATCAAATAAATGAGGCTGAAAATGCAATAAATTGTACATGAAATGCACAATTATATTATTTAGATGGATTGCCTCATGAATTGGATGTTGAAAAATGGTATGAAAAGATGAATTGAATGGGAGGTACAAAACAAACATGTCCTATTGAGGTATGTTCCATTCTCAGAGGTTATTAGAGAAACACGCACTTCAGGTGCTATAGCGCAGCTCTAACTTAAAATACCCAGAGAAACGTTCACGACATTTCACATAGAATACAGATTTACAAACATAGTAGGTAGAATCAAGTACAGTATAAGCGCTGCAACAAAACTACTTTCCTTTTGTGATGGTGAGCCACCTTGTAAAGCTGGGAAGCTTTTGTCTGCCTGGCGTGATAGGGGTTGTCTTTGGATCTTCAACCCCATTGGACATAGAAAAAAAAAGAAGAACACAATAGTGTAATACGTTCATACTTAAAATATAATAAACTAATAGTCCCAGTGATAGTTTCTGTTAAGGGGAGGTGTGTCGATAGATGACCATTCACATTCAAATCTAGAGCTCAGTGGTGGCGTACCATACTCATAATAGAAATTAATAGATAATGCATATAAAGGTTTCTTTTATATTCTGATTGGTCAATGGCATACCCAAACTCACAATGAAGCATACTGAGATGTATACGTAAAGGTATTTTTTTCCGTATAGAAACTGAACCAAAAGCGTACCCCAACTCACTTCATGCACACCAGATGGGAGAAGACCAACTTAGGGTAAGATGTAAAAAACTGATATAAAGCGTTCGGGTCTCTTAATCATGTGCTATACATGTTACAATGGAAGGCTCCCTACTGCAGACTAACGCGTTTCAATCTTGCACAAGAAAATAAGGGATCCCTTCTGCGCTCATCAAACAACAATAAACAGTAATGCAGTAAATAATGAGTTCTCAAATGGATAAGTCTATGACTCAATTATAGTCTCTTTTGGTTCTTATATAAAGCGGAAATGCTGGATGTAAGGAGACTCAATGCGTACCGTACTCACAAGGAGTCATGGTATGTCCCGCGTATAAAGGTGTCTTTAGTCGCTTGAATCTTGCCTGTATACCTTGAGAAAGATCCAGCAGGATTGAAACGCGTTGTCTGAGTTATTTTCCAGCTATTACCAATGGATGAAAAAGGGCCTTGGACATGGAAAGCACATCATATGAAATAGTGAGTGCAGCTTTACTGGTTTATACTATTTATGCAAAACATTCTTTGAAAGGTGACCTACAGTACTGTATATAGTATATGCTAGGCATATAACAAGAATTGTCATTCTTCTACCCAGAAATTAGCATAATCATAATTCACAGCCCTCTGAACAATGATATAGATAGAAGGTGAATTCTTCTATACCTAACCTAGGTAAGAAGTACAGATTAGCTGTACACGTGCTAGACATATAACTATATACCTAAGTTAAACAAATACTGTAGCTACTATATACTGTACCTTTGATAAATCTAAAAAACCTGAGGCTTTTTCCTCTAATGTTTCATACAGTCACAGCTAGCCTTATACTGCACACACATGGCCTATATACAGTCAGTCGCATCTGCCGCACTCCAGCTCTGACTCCCCCCTGGATGAGATGAGACTGGATTGTAATGAGTGGCGATGAGGCTTCATGGACAGTACACAAAAGGATCGAAATCATAACACACAGTAGAAATGTATTAAAATTAATGTCTGGACATTGGGGGTCATTCCGAGTTAATCGCTAGCTGCCGTTGTTCGCAGCGTAGCGATCAGGCTAAAAATCAGCATTTCTGCACATGTGTATAGGGCGCAGTGCGCACACGCAACGTACTTTCACAAAAAACTATGCAGTTTCACACTAGGCCGAGCGACTCTTTTCAGTCGCTCTGTTGATCGGTGAGTGATTGACCGGAAGTGGGTGTTTCTGGGAGGTATCTGACCGTTTTCCGGGAGTGTGCTAAAAAACGCAGGCGTGTCAGATAAAAACGCAGGCGTGACTGGGGAAACGGGGGAGTGGCTGGCCGGACGCAGGGCGTGTTTGTGACGTCAAACCAGGAACTAAATAGACTGAAGTGATCGCAAGGAAGGAGTAGGTCTGGAGCTACTCAGAAACTGCTCGAAAAATTTTCAGCACTGTTCTGCTAACCTTTCGTTCGCACTTCTGCTAAGCTAAGATACACTCCCAGAGGGCGGCGGCCTAGCGTTTGCACTGCTGCGTTGATGCCGCTCCGATTGTATATCTATAAAAAATGTGAATTGCAAAAAAACATGCATGTGCAGTAAAGAGAATCAGGGGTGGGGTTTACTAATTACCTGGGCTTGTTGGAGGGGTTGGTGGGGGGGCCTGGTCCACTGCCCCCCCTTACCCTATCTCCCCAGCCAAGCACATGCAGCTGTATGCTGAACTGGAGGTAGGTCAAGGGTCAGCGGCAGCAGCAGTCACCTCTGCCTACACCTGCATGATGTGTCCCTTGGAGAGGGGGAGGGGTGATTGCCGCTGATGGACGGGTGAATGGAACGCCCCTGTGCAACATGCGGCACCGCACATACTATTTTTTCATAGATTTTTTTCTAGGGGATGTGGACACACCCACGCCTCCACTATTCGGCCATGCCACCTACAGTACCAAAGCCTGACCCCACTGTCTACAACCCTGAAGAGAATTGCAGTTTTAAGGCTGAAAACAGTCTCAAAGTGCATTTAGGACTCACTATGAGTACGTTCCACAGACCCCAATTGCTACAGTAGCTACAGTATTTGCTACACAAGTGCACAGATACCTCATACATTTCGTATATTGACAAAAATGGGGTCTGGGCACCCAGTATCAAGTGTAGTGGTGGAGCAAACTAATAAACAACAAAAATCAATATGAAAATAGTGACAAACATTAGTACGTGGGTATAATGAATATTGAAGCCACAAAAGGGCCGCTACACATCTAAATGGGATAGTCACCTGAAAAGAGGTAGGGTCAAGAAACAGGAATATAGGACTACATGAATATGGGAGTTTAATATATACTGTATTAAGAAAAAGGAAACACATTAGAAAGGAAAAATGATAAATACCTATAAATGGACACATAATTATATATTGGGCATACTGTATAATTGCATAGACATTGTAAAGGAAAAATATACATATAATTATTATATATAAAATAATATAACAATACAATCTTAAAAAACACTGTATAAAACTTATTGTGTGATTTTAGATATTTTCCATAATAGATACAATGTTCATAAATATCACAGTACTAGAGAACCTCTCTGTGGAAACTATGGGAAACTATAGAAAACTGTGACACCCAGATGTCAGTCTCCACTTTGCACAGTTATGAAGAAAGTAGTGATGAGCGGGTTCGGTTCCTCGGAATCCGAACCCCCCCGAACTTCAGCCTTTTTACACGGATCCGAGGCAGACTCGGATCTTCCCGCCTTGCTCGGCTAACCCGAGCGCGCCCGAACGTCATCATCCCGCTGTCGGATTCTCGCGAGGCTCGTATTCTATCGCGAGACTCGGATTCTATATAAGGAGCCGCGCGTCGCCGCCATTTTCACACGTGCATTGAGATTCATAGGGAGAGGACGTGGCTGGCGTCCTCTCCATTTAGATTAGAAGAGAGAGAGTGAGAGTGAGACACTTGATTTACTGGAGCTTAGGAGTACTCAGAGAGTGCAGAGTTTACTAGTGACTGACCAGTGACCACCAGTGCAGTTTTTTTATTATATTATTATTTAATATAATCCGTTCTCTGCCTGAAAAAAAACGATACACAGTGACACAGTAACAGTATACCATATCTGTGCTCAGCCTCAGTGTGCTGCATCATCTATGTATATCTGACTGTGCTGAGTGCTCAGTGCTCACACAGCTTAATTGTGGGGGAGACTGGGGAGCAGTAGCAGGAGTACATATTATTTAACAGTGCACACTTTTGCTGCCAGAGTGCCACTGCCAGTGTGACTGACCAGTGACCACTGTCTGACCACCAGTATATTGTGATTGTCTGCCTGAAAAAGTTAAACACTCGTCGTGTGGTGTTTTTATTCTATAAACGCATTCTGCTGACAGTGTCCAGCAGGTCCGTCATTAATTATATAATATATACCTGTCCGGCTGCAGTAGTGATATATATATATATATTTTATATCATTATCATCCAGTCTATATTAGCAGCAGACGCAGTACGGTAGTCCACGGCTGTAGCTACCTCTGTGTCGGCAGTCGCTCGTCCATCCATAATTGTATACCACCTACCTGTGGTGTTTTTTTTTTTTCTATCTTCTTGATACTACTAGTAGCTTACTTTAGGAGTCTGCAGTGCTGCTGACAGTGTCCAGCAGGTCCGTCATTATATAATATATACCTGTCCGGCTGCAGTAGTGATATATATATATATTTTTTATATCATTATCATCCAGTCTATATTAGCAGCAGACGCAGTACGGTAGTCCACGGCTGTAGCTACCTCTGTGTCGGCAGTCGCTCGTCCATCCATAATTGTATACCACCTACCTGTGGTGGTTTTTTTTTTCTATCTTCTTGATACTACTAGTAGCTTACTTTAGGAGTCTGCAGTGCTGCTGACAGTGTCCAGCAGGTCCGTCATTATATAATATATACCTGTCCGGCTGCAGTAGTGATATATATATATATATTTTTTATATCATTATCATCCAGTCTATATTAGCAGCAGACGCAGTACGGTAGTCCACGGCTGTAGCTACCTCTGTGTCGGCAGTCGCTCGTCCATCCATAATTGTATACCACCTACCTGTGGTGTTTTTTTTTTTCTATCTTCTTGATACTACTAGTAGCTTACTTTAGGAGTCTGCAGTGCTGCTGACAGTGTCCAGCAGGTCCGTCATTATATAATATATACCTGTCCGGCTGCAGTAGTGATATATATATATATTTTTTATATCATTATCATCCAGTCTATATTAGCAGCAGACGCAGTACGGTAGTCCACGGCTGTAGCTACCTCTGTGTCGGCAGTCGCTCGTCCATCCATAATTGTATACCACCTACCTGTGGTGTTTTTTTTTTCTATCTTCTTGATACTACTAGTAGCTTACTTTAGGAGTCTGCAGTGCTGCTGACAGTGTCCAGCAGGTCCGTCATTATATAATATATACCTGTCCGGCTGCAGTAGTGATATATATATATATTTTTTATATCATTATCATCCAGTCTATATTAGCAGCAGACGCAGTACGGTAGTCCACGGCTGTAGCTACCTCTGTGTCGGCAGTCGCTCGTCCATCCATAATTGTATACCACCTACCTGTGGTGTTTTTTTCTCTCTATCTTCTTGATACTACTAGTAGCTTACTTTAGGAGTCTGCAGTGCTGCTGACAGTGTCCAGCAGGTCCGTCATTATATAATATATACCTGTCCGGCTGCAGTAGTGATATATATATATTTTTTTTATATCATTATCATCCAGTCTATATTAGCAGCAGACGCAGTACGGTAGTCCACGGCTGTAGCTACCTCTGTGTCGGCAGTCGCTCGTCCATCCATAATTGTATACCACCTACCTGTGGTGTTTTTTTTTTCTATCTTCTTGATACTACTAGTAGCTTACTTTAGGAGTCTGCAGTGCTGCTGACAGTGTCCAGCAGGTCCGTCATTATATAATATATACCTGTCCGGCTGCAGTAGTGATAGATATATATATTTTTTATATCATTATCATCCAGTCTATATTAGCAGCAGACGCAGTACGGTAGTCCACGGCTGTAGCTACCTCTGTGTCGGCAGTCGCTCGTCCATCCATAATTGTATACCACCTACCTGTGGTGTTTTTTTTTTTTTCTATCTTCTTGATACTACTAGTAGCTTACTTTAGGAGTCTGCAGTGCTGCTGACAGTGTCCAGCAGGTCCGTCATTATATAATATATACCTGTCCGGCTGCAGTAGTGATATATATATATATTTTTTATATCATTATCATCCAGTCTATATTAGCAGCAGACGCAGTACGGTAGTCCACGGCTGTAGCTACCTCTGTGTCGGCAGTCGCTCGTCCATCCATAATTGTATACCACCTACCTGTGGTGTTTTTTTTTTTCTATCTTCTTGATACTACTAGTAGCTTACTTTAGGAGACTGCAGTGCTGCTGACAGTGTCCAGCAGGTCCGTCATTATATAATATATACCTGTCCGGCTGCAGTAGTGATATATATATATATTTTTTATATCATTATCATCCAGTCTATATTAGCAGCAGACGCAGTACGGTAGTCCACGGCTGTAGCTACCTCTGTGTCGGCAGTCGCTCGTCCATCCATAATTGTATACCACCTACCTGTGGTGTTTTTTTTTTTCTATCTTCTTGATACTACTAGTAGCTTACTTTAGGAGTCTGCAGTGCTGCTGACAGTGTCCAGCAGGTCCGTCATTATATAATATATACCTGTCCGGCTGCAGTAGTGATATATATATATATTTTTTATATCATTATCATCCAGTCTATATTAGCAGCAGACGCAGTACGGTAGTCCACGGCTGTAGCTACCTCTGTGTCGGCAGTCGCTCGTCCATCCATAATTGTATACCACCTACCTGTGGTGTTTTTTTTTTTCTATCTTCTTGATACTACTAGTAGCTTACTTTAGGAGTCTGCTGGACACTGTCTACTACTAGTAGCTTACTTTAGGAGTCTGCAGTGCTGCTGACAGTGTCCAGCAGGTCCGTCATTATATAATATATACCTGTCCGGCTGCAGTAGTGATATATATATATATTTTTTATATCATTATCATCCAGTCTATATTAGCAGCAGACGCAGTACGGTAGTCCACGGCTGTAGCTACCTCTGTGTCGGCAGTCGCTCGTCCATCCATAATTGTATACCACCTACCTGTGGTGTTTTTTTTTTTCTATCTTCTTGATACTACTAGTAGCTTACTTTAGGAGTCTGCAGTGCTGCTGACAGTGTCCAGCAGGTCCGTCATTATATAATATATACCTGTCCGGCTGCAGTAGTGATATATATATATATATTTTATATCATTATCATCCAGTCTATATTAGCAGCAGACGCAGTACGGTAGTCCACGGCTGTAGCTACCTCTGTGTCGGCAGTCGCTCGTCCATCCATAATTGTATACCACCTAGCTGTGGTGTTTTTTTTTTTCTATCTTCTTGATACTACTAGTAGCTTACTTTAGGAGTCTGCAGTGCTGCTGACAGTGTCCAGCAGGTCCGTCATTATATAATATATACCTGTCCGGCTGCAGTAGTGATATATATATATATTTTTTATATCATTATCATCCAGTCTATATTAGCAGCAGACGCAGTACGGTAGTCCACGGCTGTAGCTACCTCTGTGTCGGCAGTCGCTCGTCCATCCATAATTGTATACCACCTACCTGTGGTGTTTTTTTTTTTCTATCTTCTTGATACTACTAGTAGCTTACTTTAGGAGTCTGCAGTGCTGCTGACAGTGTCCAGCAGGTCCGTCATTATATAATATATACCTGTCCGGCTGCAGTAGTGATATGTATATATATTTTTTATATCATTATCATCCAGTCTATATTAGCAGCAGACGCAGTACGGTAGTCCACGGCTGTAGCTACCTCTGTGTCGGCAGTCGCTCGTCCATCCATAATTGTATACCACCTACCTGTGGTATTTTTTTTTTCTATCTTCTTGATACTACTAGTAGCTTACTTTAGGAGTCTGCAGTGCTGCTGACAGTGTCCAGCAGGTCCGTCATTATATAATATATACCTGTCCGGCTGCAGTAGTGATATATATATATTTTTTTTATATCATTATCATCCAGTCTATATTAGCAGCAGACGCAGTACGGTAGTCCACGGCTGTAGCTACCTCTGTGTCGGCAGTCGCTCGTCCATCCATAATTGTATACCACCTACCTGTGGTGGTTTTTTTTTTCTATCTTCTTGATACTACTAGTAGCTTACTTTAGGAGTCTGCAGTGCTGCTGACAGTGTCCAGCAGGTCCGTCATTATATAATATATACCTGTCCGGCTGCAGTAGTGATATATATATATATTTTTTATATCATTATCATCCAGTCTATATTAGCAGCAGACGTAGTACGGTAGTCCACGGCTGTAGCTACCTCTGTGTCGGCAGTCGCTCGTCCATCCATAATTGTATACCACCTACCTGTGGTGTTTTTTTTTTTCTATCTTCTTGATACTACTAGTAGCTTACTTTAGGAGTCTGCAGTGCTGCTGACAGTGTCCAGCAGGTCCGTCATTATATAATATATACCTGTCCGGCTGCAGTAGTGATATATATATATTTTTTATATAATTATCATCCAGTCTATATTAGCAGCAGACGCAGTACGGTAGTCCACGGCTGTAGCTACCTCTGTGTCGGCAGTCGCTCGTCCATCCATAAGTATACTAGTATCCATCCATCTCCATTGTTTACCTGAGGTGCCTTTTAGTTGTGCCTATTAAAATATGGAGAACAAAAATGTTGAGGTTCCAAAAATAGGGAAAGATCAAGATCGACTTCCACCTCGTGCTGAAGCTGCTGCCACTAGTCATGGCCGAGACGATGAAATGCCAGCAACGTCGTCTGCCAAGGCCGATGCCCAATGTCATAGTACAGAGCATGTAAAATCCAAAACACCAAATATCAGTAAAAAAAGGACTCAAAAATCTAAAATAACATTGTCAGAGGAGAAGCGTAAACTTGCCAATATGCCATTTACCACACGGAGTGGCAAGGAACGGCTGAGGCCCTGGCCTATGTTCATGGCTAGTGGTTCAGCTTCACATGAGGATGGAAGCACTCAGCCTCTCGCTAGAAAAATGAAAAGACTCAAGCTGGCAAAAGCACAGCAAAGAACTGTGCGTTCTTCGAAATCACAAATCCACAAGGAGAGTCCAATTGTGTCGTTTGCGATGCCTGACCTTCCCAACACTGGACGTGAAGAGCATGCGCCTTCCACCATTTGCACGCCCCCTGCAAGTGCTGGAAGGAGCACCCGCAGTCCAGTTCCTGATAGTCAGATTGAAGATGTCAGTGTTGAAGTACACCAGGATGAGGAGGACATGGGTGTTGCTGGCGCTGGGGAGGAAATTGACCAGGAGGATTCTGATGGTGAGGTGGTTTGTTTAAGTCAGGCACCCGGGGAGACACCTGTTGTCCGTGGGAGGAATAGGGCCATTGACATGCCTGGTGAAAATACCAAAAAAATCAGCTCTTCGGTGTGGAAGTATTTCAACAGAAATGCGGACAACATTTGTCAAGCCGTGTGTTGCCTTTGTCAAGCTGTAATAAGTAGGGGTAAGGACGTTAACCACCTCGGAACATCCTCCCTTATACGTCACCTGCAGCGCATTCATCATAAGTCAGTGACAAGTTCAAAAACTTTGGGCGACAGCGGAAGCAGTCCACTGACCAGTAAATCCCTTCCTCTTGTAACCAAGCTCACGCAAACCACCCCACCAACTCCCTCAGTGTCAATTTCCTCCTTCCCCAGGAATGCCAATAGTCCTGCAGGCCATGTCACTGGCAATTCTGACGAGTCCTCTCCTGCCTGGGATTCCTCCGATGCATCCTTGCGTGTAACGCCTACTGCTGCTGGCGCTGCTGTTGTTGCTGCTGGGAGTCGATGGTCATCCCAGAGGGGAAGTCGTACTCGTAAGACCACTTTTACTACTTCCACCAAGCAATTGACTGTCCAACAGTCCTTTGCGAGGAAGATGAAATATCACAGCAGTCATCCTGCTGCAAAGCGGATAACTGAGGCCTTGGCATCCTGGGCGGTGAGAAACGTGGTTCCGGTATCCATCATTACTGCAGAGGCAACTAGAGACTTGTTGGAGGTACTGTGTCCCCGGTACCAAATACCATCTAGGTTCCATTTCTCTAGGCAGGCGATACCGAAAATGTACACAGACCTCAGAAAAAGACTCACCAGTGTCCTAAAAAATGCAGTTGTACCCAATGTCCACTTAACCACGGACATGTGGACAAGTGGAGCAGGGCAGGCTCAGGACTATATGACTGTGACAGCCCACTGGGTAGATGTATGGACTCCCGCCGCAAGAACAGCAGCGGCGGCACCAGCAGCAGCATCTCGCAAACGCCAACTTTTTCCTAGGCAGGCTACGCTTTGTATCACCGCTTTCCAGAATACGCACACAGCTAAAAACCTCTTACGGCAACTGAGGAAGATCATCGCAGAATGGCTTACCCCAATTGGACTCTCCTGTGGATTTGTGGCATCGGACAACGCCAGCAATATTGTGTGTGCATTAAATATGGGCAAATTCCAGCACGTCCCATGTTTTGCACATACCTTGAATTTGGTGGTGCAGAATTATTTAAAAAACGAGAGGGGCGTGCAAGAGATGCTGTCGGTGGCCAGAAGAATTGCGGGACACTTTCGGCGTACAGGCACCACGTACAGAAGACTGGAGCACCACCAAAAACGCCTGAACCTGCCCTGCCATCATCTGAAACAAGAAGTGGTAACGAGGTGGAATTCAACCCTCTATATGCTTCAGAGGTTGGAGGAGCAGCAAAAGGCCATTCAAGCCTATACAACTGAGCACGATATAGGAGGTGGAATGCACCTGTCTCAAGCGCAGTGGAGAATGATTTCAACGTTGTGCAAGGTTCTGCAACCTTTTGAACTTGCCACACGTGAAGTCAGTTCAGACACTGCCAGCCTGAGTCAGGTCATTCCCCTTATCAGGCTTTTGCAGAAGAAGCTGGAGACATTGAAGGAGGAGCTAACACAGAGCGATTCCGCTAGGCATGTGGGACTTGTGGATGGAGCCCTTAATTCGCTTAACAAGGATTCACGGGTGGTCAATCTGTTGAAATCAGAGCACTACATTTTGGCCACCGTGCTCGATCCTAGATTTAAAACCTATCTTGGATCTCTCTTTCCGGCAGACACAAGTCTGCTGGGGTCAAAGAACTGCTGGTGACAAAATTGTCAAGTCAAGCGGAACGTGACCTGTCAACATCTCCTCCTTCACATTCTCCCGCAACTGTGGGTGCGAGGAAAAGGCTCAGAATTCGAGCCCACCCGCTGGCGGTGATGCAGGGCAGTCTGGAGCGACTGCTGATGCTGACATCTGGTCCGGACTGAAGGACCTGACAACGATTACGGACATCTCGTCTACTGTCACTGCATATGATTCTCTCCCCATTGAAAGAATGGTGGAGGATTATATGAGTGACCGCATCCAAGTAGGCACGTCAGACAGTCCGTACTTATACTGGCAGGAAAAAGAGGCAATTTGGAGGCCCTTGCACAAACTGGCTTTATTCTACCTAAGTTGCCCTCCCACAAGTGTGTACTCCGAAAGAGTGTTTAGTGCTGCCGCTCACCTTGTCAGCAATCGGCGTACGAGGTTACATCCAGAAAATGTGGAGAAGATGATGTTCATTAAAATGAATTATAATCAATTCCTCCGTGGAGACATTGACCAGCAGCAATTGCCTCCACAAAGTACACAGGGAGCTGAGATGGTGGATTCCAGTGGGGACGAATTGATAATCTGTGAGGAGGGGGATGTACACGGTGATATATCGGAGGATGATGATGAGGTGGACATCTTGCCTCTGTAGAGCCAGTTTGTGCAAGGAGAGATTAATTGCTTCTTTTTTGGTGGGGGTCCAAACCAACCTGTCATTTCAGTCACAGTCGTGTGGCAGACCCTGTCACTGAAATGATGGGTTGGTTAAAGTGTGCATGTCCTGTTTATACAACATAAGGGTGGGTGGGAGGGCCCAAGGACAATTCCATCTTGCACCTCTTTTTTCTTTCATTTTTCTTTGCGTCATGTGCTGTTTGGGGGTGTTTTTTGGAAGGGCCATCCTGCGTGACACTGCAGTGCCACTCCTAGATGGGCCAGGTGTTTGTGTCGGCCACTAGGGTCGCTTAGCTTACTCACACAGCTACCTCATTGCGCCTCTTTTTTTTCTTTGCGTCATGTGCTGTTTGGGGAGTGTTTTTTGGAAGGGCCATCCTGCGTGACACTGCAGTGCCACTCCTAGATGGGCCAGGTGTTTGTGTCGGCCACTAGGGTCGCTTAGCTTACTCACACAGCTACCTCATTGCGCCTCTTTTTTTTCTTCTTTGCGTCATGTTTTGCTGTTTGGGGAGTGTTTTTTGGAAGGGCCATCCTGCGTGACACTGCAGTGCCACTCCTAGATGGGCCAGGTGTTTGTGTCGGCCACTAGGGTCGCTTAGCTTACTCACACAGCTACCTCATTGCGCCTCTTTTTTTCTTTGCGTCATGTGCTGCTGTTTGGGGAGTGTTTTTTGGAAGGGCCATCCTGCGTGACACTGCAGTGCCACTCCTAGATGGGCCAGGTGTTTGTGTCGGCCACTAGGGTCGCTTAGCTTACTCACACAGCTACCTCATTGCGCCTCTTTTTTTCTTTGCGTCATGTGCTGTTTGGGGAGTGTTTTTTGGAAGGGCCATCCTGCGTGACACTGCAGTGCCACTCCTAGATGGGCCAGGTGTTTGTGTCGGCCACTAGGGTCGCTTAGCTTACTCACACAGCTACCTCATTGCGCCTCTTTTTTTCTTTGCGTCATGTGCTGTTTGGGGAGTGTTTTTTGGAAGGGCCATCCTGCGTGACACTGCAGTGCCACTCCTAGATGGGCCAGGTGTTTGTGTCGGCCACTAGGGTCGCTTAGCTTACTCACACAGCTACCTCATTGCGCCTCTTTTTTTCTTTGCGTCATGTGCTGTTTGGGGAGTGTTTTTTGGAAGGGCCATCCTGCGTGACACTGCAGTGCCACTCCTAGATGGGCCAGGTGTTTGTGTCGGCCACTAGGGTCGCTTAGCTTACTCACACAGCTACCTCATTGCGCCTCTTTTTTTCTTTGCGTCATGTGCTGTTTGGGGAGTGTTTTTTGGAAGGGCCATCCTGTGTGACACTGCAGTGCCACTCCTAGATGGGCCAGGTGTTTGTGTCGGCCACTTGGGTCGCCTAGCTTAGCCATCCAGCGACCTCGGTGCAAATTTTAGGACTAAAAATAATATTGTGAGGTGTGAGGTGTTCAGAATAGACTGAAAATGAGTGGAAATTATGGTTATTGAGGTTAATAATACCCCAAATTCTATGATTTAAGCTGTTTTTTAGGGTTTTTTGAAAAAAACACCCGAATCCAAAACACACCCGAATCCGACAAAAAAAATTTGGTGAGGTTTTGCCAAAACGCGTTCGAACCCAAAACACGGCCGCGGAACCGAACCCAAAACCAAAACACAAAACCCGAAAAATTTCCGGTGCTCATCACTAGAAGAAAGGATAACTATTACCGCTAATGTTCCGGTTGGATGAAAAAGGTGTAAGCAGTCCACTAGTAACCTCTGATGCAGGCAGGTGGCTCCTGTCTGCAGCTTCTGCAGTTTCCGTTACATTTCATATATATTTGCTTAGTGCCAGCTTACTCCCAGTGTATGCTACTGTAAGCTGCCTTCATGCTATTACAGCAGGTCCCCAGCGTGGGTGTGATTTGTTAGGCCACAGTTTGGGATGGAGTAATGGCCATCTGGCACGTCTGGCAATTTTTTGGGGCTCATATAATAGTGGTTGTAGTCTGCTGTACCATTTGTTATAGTGGAAACCATCCTAGACTGTCCAGCACTGATATTAATTAATTTTTGGAAGGGGCATGCTGCCCATATTCAATATTATTTATTTACATAAACACCCTCCCAAATATATTTTTATTAAATCTAAAATCAAATATTCTTTTTCTTCTTTAGCCTATGTAGTTGATTTATGTATACATTTCAATACTGAGTATGTCACAAGGAGGACAGAGCTGCGAATGGTTGGCTTACAGAAGGGACATGGTTTTGCAGAATCACCACCTACCATTTTGAAATTGGTATTGCATCCCCAGTGAAGAATACCTGCTGTCAAATCCTTTATTCCACTCTATTAAAGCTACGTCAGGCTGATAGGACAGTTAAAGGAGGGCACATCTGTACTTTTCTTGTGCTATGTGGACTGTAGGGGAAGGGAGCCCGATCCTCACAATTCTTGTCAGATTTGCAGAGTCAGTGCGGCTTGTTCAGCTTGTCAAACGATCATGTCACAATGATTGTTCTTGGTACATTCCATTACAAAGTAACTTGACCTACTAAAAAGATTGGAGAAAGCTGCTTAGTGTGTCCTGTAGTCTTTCATTGTGGCAGTTCTCCAATCTATAGACCTTGCTAGGGAATTGTACAGGCAGGACTGATGATGCTTTGTAAGTCCTATTCGCTTTCTCATCAGTTGCACTTGAAGCACCCCAGGCTAGGTTTCTCAAATAAAAAATCCATTGGTTTCAATGTCCTCAGAAATAGCCCAGCAGACATTTCATTCACTGGGAAACCATAGGATCTCAGTGTGGGTTTTGACATTAATGACCCTGTGAAGTGAAAGATGTATCTGCAGCCAGAATGTTGCCTTGGAGGATGATTTGAAAAATGCAACATTTAATCACTGTTCCTGCACAGGTTCCTGGAGAGGTCTGAGAAGTAACAGAGAAAGCTTTGTAATGCACATACAGTACAGTACAGAGCTTCAGTGCTATACTCAACAATAGAAGTAAACACCATAATTGGACATTATCAATATATAGTAACACTGTTGTGACATGTCATTGAAGGTAATGGAGTGAGTGAGCTGGAAGTTTATAAGGTGTAAATATTATATGTAAAATGCTCAAAGGGTGAAAGAACGAAACTCTTAAGTCATTTACCGCTGTAACAGACTATTGTTACATATAAGTAATAGGATATAGAGGAGAAAATATTATCACAGGCGGTCATGCTGATATTTAAAATACGTGTCTGATATACAAATTGTGTCTTACCAAGAGTCATTTATTGGGGTGTAGTACGGCTGACCGCCGGTCAGCTTACCGACGCCGGGATCCCGGCAGCATACCGACGCCGGGATCCCGGCGGAGTGGGGCGAGTGCAGCAAGCCCCTTGCGGGCTCGCTGTGCTCGCCACACTGGGGGCTCGGTGGCGACCTGAGGTTGCCACGGGTTCTATTCCCACTCTATGGGTGTCGTGGACACCCACGAGTGGAAATAGTCCCTGTTGGTCGGCATGCCGACCATCGGGACAGTGACCCGTCGGGCTGGTGGAGGAGGTCATGTGACTGTCGGTCAGCTGACCGGCGGTCACATGAATACCACCCTATTTATTGTACAGTAGCTTCCCTCATGCACTGAGTAATAACAGCTCAAGGCCCCTGACTCACAGGGCAGGAGTCAGCAACATTACTTTGGGGGTGATTCCGAGTTGTTCGCTCGCTAGCTGCTTTTAGCAGCATTGCACACGATAGGCCGCCGCCCTCTGGGAGTGTATCTTAGCTTAGCAGAAGTGCGAACGAAAGATTAGCAGAATTGCGAATAGAAATTTCTTAGCAGTTTCTGAGTAGCTCCAGACTTACTCAGCCATTGCGACCAGCTCAGTCCTTTTCGTTCCTGGTTTGACATCACAAACACACCCAGCGTTTGCCCAACCACTCCCCCGTTTCTCCAGCCACTCCTGTGTTTTGCAACTCGAACGCCTGCGTTTTTCTGCACACTCCCATAAAACGGGCAGTTTCCGCCCAGAAACACCCACTTCCTGTCAATCACACTACGATCAGCACAGCGATGAAAAAGCTTCGTTATGCCGTGAGTAAAATACCTAACTTTTGTGTAAAATAACTAAGCGCATGCGCTCTGCGAACCTTGCGCATGCGCAGTAAGCGACTGATCGCAGTATAGCGAAAATCGGCAACGAGCGAACAACTCGGAATGAGCCCCTATAGTACAGTCTTTACACTATCTGTGTATTTTATTGGCTAATACTCCCAAACAGTATTCCTCTTATCACTGCATTTAGTGAAAATGAGCATATTTCTAAAGGTCCAGCACAGGACACAGTTTATATAATAACACAACATACACTATAGCAGTTATGCCAATGTGCCATCACCTGACGTACAGTATATTGTTTATGACATCATAGTACATACATTATAGCAGTCATGCCATCACAGTACATATACAGTATATGATTTATGCCATCAGGGAACTTACAGTATGTCAGTTTATGCCAGTACAGGATTGACATGCTGCTATACCATCACAGGATATACACTGATTCATGTCTTTACAGAAAATACACAGGGCTATAGCATGATAGAAAATACACTGGACTAAGCTACCACAGGACATACAGATTATTGGTCTATTCCATCACAGGAAATACACTGGGTTATAGTATGACTGAAAATGAAAATATAGTGACCTACAGTATTGCATTACAGAAAATAGACTGGCTTATTCCATTACACGCAATACAGCATACCAATGTATACTAGTTTATATCACCATAGGAAATACACAGGGTTATACTCAGAGCCGGCCCTAACCAATATGATGCCCTAGGCAAGATTTTGGCTGGTGCCCCCTAGCACCGCCGTTAGTTCCGGCTCTGACCTGCACTATTTTCCCAACACAATCATCCCTCACTCATAGCAGCCCTCATTTTGGTGCTCCTACCTCCTATATTTTAAATAGAAACAGTGCGCTCATTCGGCGCACAGCCCAAAAAGGGGCGTGTTTTTGCAGGGAAGTGGCATGGCCACACAATAGTACCCCAATTCAATTTACGCCACACAGTAGTGTAACTTTATTCACATTATATCATGCGATAGTGTCCCTTATTGACGTTACATTACACAGTAGTACCACTTTACCTTATATATGTTACTCCTCACAGTAGTGCCCCTTATTCACATTACGTCACACTGAATTGCTTCTTATTCACATTACATCACACAGTAGTACCACTTTACCTTATATACGTTACTCCTCACAGTAGTGCCCCTTATTCACATTACATCACACTGCATTGCCCCTTACATTACACTAGACCATATTGCTATTTATTCACATTAGACCACACAGTAGTGCCCCTTTTTATATGTTATGCAACACAATAGAGCACCTTATACACGTAATTCTACACTTTAGTAACGCATTTATACACAAAATACCACAAAGTAATGTCCCTTACACATATGACACACATTAATGCCCATATAAGCATAATGCGCCTTACACAATATGCCAACACTTAGTAATGCGCTTATACACATAATGTAGCTTATGACACACATAATGCCCCTTACACATATGCTAAACGCTATTGCACAACCAACCCTCCCACACACAGCACTCACATAAACTATGTTTTTAAGGGATTTTCTATACCATCAGAGAAAATACACTGGCTTATGACATCACCAGATGTACAGCATATTATTAATTTTTTTTAAAACAGGTAGTTTTTATTGAGTTTACAAAGACAACAAAAGTAAAAAAAAAAATAAAGAAACTAAGAAACTAAACACATTATCATCCGAAATACATCTTGGAGAGACAGAGTAGAACAAAGTACACCATAGGTACTAACAAGTACACCAAAACTAACCAACCAACCAACCAATAAGGATGGTGAATGCACAGATAGATACATACATACATACATACATACATACATACATATACAATGTTAGAACAGTACAAAATAAAACATAGAATAAAACATAGTGGCCAGACCGTAATATAATACCATACTGTATAGTAAATGAGCTTTCCCAGAACAAAGTCTATATCACAAAGTCAACCCAACGGAGGGTCTGGAGGTTGTGCAGAGCCCTTGCCCAGTCAGAATATACACCAACTATTGCATTTTTTATGAAATTAAGGCATAGTATCAGGACTTCTAAATAAATTACATTCGTGGTTAACAACTTCATTTACTAAGGGTCTCCATGTAAAAAGATCAGGGGCATCAGGAGCACACCAGGATCTGGTGATAATAGTGATGAGCACCGGAAATTTTTTTGGTTTTGTGTTTTGGTTTTGAGTTCGGTTCCGCGGCCGTGTTTTGGGTTCGAACGCGTTTTGGCAAAACCTCACCGAATTTTTTTTGTCGGATTCGGGTGTGTTTTGGATTCGTTTTTTTTTTTCTTTTCTTCAAAAAACCCTAAAAAACAGCTTAAATCATAGAATTTGGGGGTCATTTTGATCCCAAAGTATTACTAACCTCAATAACCATTATTTCCACTCATTTTCAGTCTATTCTGAACACCTCACACCTCACAATATTATTTTTAGTCCTAAAATTTGCACCGAGGTCGCTGGATGACTAAGCTCAGCGACCCAAGTGGCCGACACAAACACCTGGCCCATCTAGGAGTGGCACTGCAGTGTCACGCAGGATGGCCCTTCCAAAAAACACTCCCCAAACAGCACATGACGCAAAGAAAAAAAGAGGCGCAATGAGGTAGCTGTGTGAGTAAGATAAGCGACCCAAGTGGCCGACACAAACACCTGGCCCATCTAGGAGTGGCACTGCAGTGTCACGCAGGATGGCCCTTCCAAAAAACACTCCCCAAACAGCAGCACATGACGCAAAGAAGAAAAAAAAGAGGCGCAATTAGGTAGCTGTGTGAGTAAGATAAGCGACCCAAGTGGCCGACACAAACACCTGGCCCATCTAGGAGTGGCACTGCAGTGTCACGCAGGATGGCCCTTCCAAAAAACACTCCCCAAACAGCACATGACGCAAAGAAGAAAAAAAAGAGGCGCAATGAGGTAGCTGTGTGAGTAAGATAAGCGACCCAAGTGGCCGACACAAACACCTGGCCCATCTAGGAGTGGCACTGCAGTGTCACGCAGGATGGCCCTTCCAAAAAACACTCCCCAAACAGCACATGACGCAAAGAAGAAACAAAAGAGGTGCAATGAGGTAGCTGTGCGACTAAGATAAGCGACCCAAGTGGCCGACACAAACACCTGGCCCATCTAGGAGTGGCACTGCAGTGTCACGCAGGATGGCCCTTCCAAAAAACACTCCCCAAACAGCACATGACGCAAAGAAAAAAAGAGGCGCAATTAGGTAGCTGTGTGAGTAAGATAAGCGACCCTAGTGGCCGACACAAACACCTGGCCCATCTAGGAGTGGCACTGCAGTGTCACGCAGGATGGCCCTTCCAAAAAACACTCCCCAAACAGCACATGACGCAAAGAAAAATTAAAGAAAAAAGAGGTGCAAGATGGAATTGTCCTTGGGCCCTCCCACCCACCCTTATGTTGTATAAACAGGACATGCACACTTTAACCAACCCATCATTTCAGTGACAGGGTCTGCCACACGACTGTGACTGAAATGACGGGTTGGTTTGGACCCCCACCAAAAAAGAAGCAATTAATCTCTCCTTGCACAAACTGGCTCTACAGAGGCAAGATGTCCACCTCATCATCATCCTCCGATATATCACCGTGTACATCCCCCTCCTCACAGATTATCAATTCGTCCCCACTGGAATCCACCATCTCAGCTCCCTGTGTACTTTGTGGAGTTGCTCCAATGTCTCCACGGAGGAATTGATTATAATTCATTTTAATGAACATCATCTTCTCCACATTTTCTGGATGTAACCTCGTACGCCGATTGCTGACAAGGTGAGCGGCGGCACTAAACACTCTTTCGGAGTACACACTTGTGGGAGGGCAACTTAGGTAGAATAAAGCCAGTTTGTGCAAGGGCCTCCAAATTGCCTCTTTTTCCTGCCAGTATAAGTATGGACTGTCTGACGTGCCTACTTGGATGCGGTCACTCATATAATCCTCCACCATTCTTTCAATGGGGAGAGAATCATATGCAGTGACAGTAGACGACATGTCCGTAATCGTTGTCAGGTCCTTCAGTCCGGACCAGATGTCAGCATCAGCAGTCGCTCCAGACTGCCCTGCATCACCGCCAGCGGGTGGGCTCGGAATTCTGAGCCTTTTCCTCGCACCCACAGTTGCGGGAGAATGTGAAGGAGGAGATGTTGACAGGTCACGTTCCGCTTGACTTGACAATTTTGTCACCAGCAGTTCTTTGAACCCCAGCAGACTTGTGTCTGCCGGAAAGAGAGATCCAAGGTAGGTTTTAAATCTAGGATCGAGCACGGTGGCCAAAATGTAGTGCTCTGATTTCAACAGATTGACCACCCGTGAATCCTTGTTAAGCGAATTAAGGGCTCCATCCACAAGTCCCACATGCCTAGCGGAATCGCTCTGTGTTAGCTCCTCCTTCAATGTCTCCAGCTTCTTCTGCAAAAGCCTGATGAGGGGAATGACCTGACTCAGGCTGGCAGTGTCTGAACTGACTTCACGTGTGGCAAGTTCAAAAGGTTGCAGAACCTTGCACAACGTTGAAATCATTCTCCACTGCGCTTGAGACAGGTGCATTCCACCTCCTATATCGTGCTCAGTTGTATAGGCTTGAATGGCCTTTTGCTGCTCCTCCAACCTCTGAAGCATATAGAGGGTTGAATTCCACCTCGTTACCACTTCTTGCTTCAGATGATGGCAGGGCAGGTTCAGGCGTTTTTGGTGGTGCTCCAGTCTTCTGTACATGGTGCCTGTACGCCGAAAGTGTCCCGCAATTCTTCTGGCCACCGACAGCATCTCTTGCACGCCCCTCTCGTTTTTTAAATAATTCTGCACCACCAAATTCAAGGTATGTGCAAAACATGGGACGTGCTGGAATTTGCCCATATTTAATGCACACACAATATTGCTGGCGTTGTCCGATGCCACAAATCCACAGGAGAGTCCAATTGGGGTAAGCCATTCTGCGATGATCTTCCTCAGTTGCCGTAAGAGGTTTTTAGCTGTGTGCGTATTCTGGAAAGCGGTGATACAAAGCGTAGCCTGCCTAGGAAAGAGTTGGCGTTTGCGAGATGCTGCTACTGGTGCCGCCGCTGCTGTTCTTGCGGCGGGAGTCCATACATCTACCCAGTGAGCTGTCACAGTCATATAGTCCTGAGCCTGCCCTGCTCCACTTGTCCACATGTCCGTGGTTAAGTGGACATTGGGTACAACTGCATTTTTTAGGACACTGGTGAGTCTTTTTCTGAGGTCTGTGTACATTTTCGGTATCGCCTGCCTAGAGAAATGGAACCTAGATGGTATTTGGTACCGGGGACACAGTACCTCCAACAAGTCTCTAGTTGCCTCTGCAGTAATGATGGATACCGGAACCACGTTTCTCACCGCCCAGGATGCCAAGGCCTCAGTTATCCGCTTTGCAGCAGGATGACTGCTGTGATATTTCATCTTCCTCGCAAAGGACTGTTGGACAGTCAATTGCTTGGTGGAAGTAGTAAAAGTGGTCTTACGAGTACGACTTCCCCTCTGGGATGACCATCGACTCCCAGCAGCAACAACAGCAGCGCCAGCAGCAGTAGGCGTTACACGCAAGGATGCATCGGAGGAATCCCAGGCAGGAGAGGACTCGTCAGAATTGCCAGTGACATGGCCTGCAGGACTATTGGCATTCCTGGGGAAGGAGGAAATTGACACTGAGGGAGTTGGTGGGGTGGTTTGCGTGAGCTTGGTTACAAGAGGAAGGGATTTACTGGTCAGTGGACTGCTTCCGCTGTCGCCCAAAGTTTTTGAACTTGTCACTGACTTATGATGAATGCGCTGCAGGTGACGTATAAGGGAGGATGTTCCGAGGTGGTTAACGTCCTTACCCCTACTTATTACAGCTTGACAAAGGCAACACACGGCTTGACAAATGTTGTCCGCATTTCTGTTGAAATACTTCCACACCGAAGAGCTGATTTTCTTGGTATTTTCACCAGGCATGTCAATGGCCCTATTCCTCCCACGGACAACAGGTGTCTCCCCGGGTGCCTGACTTAAACAAACCACCTCACCATCAGAATCCTCCTGGTCAATTTCCTCCCCAGCGCCAGCAACACCCATGTCCTCCTCATCCTGGTGTACTTCAACACTGACATCTTCAATCTGACTATCAGGAACTGGACTGCGGGTGCTCCTTCCAGCACTTGCAGGGGGCGTGCAAATGGTGGAAGGCGCATGCTCTTCACGTCCAGTGTTGGGAAGGTCAGGCATCGCAAACGACACAATTGGACTCTCCTTGTGGATTTGTGATTTCGAAGAACGCACAGTTCTTTGCTGTGCTTTTGCCAGCTTGAGTCTTTTCATTTTTCTAGCGAGAGGCTGAGTGCTTCCATCCTCATGTGAAGCTGAACCACTAGCCATGAACATAGGCCAGGGCCTCAGCCGTTCCTTGCCACTCCGTGTGGTAAATGGCATATTGGCAAGTTTACGCTTCTCCTCTGACAATGTTATTTTAGATTTTTGAGTCCTTTTTTTACTGATATTTGGTGTTTTGGATTTTACATGCTCTGTACTATGACATTGGGCATCGGCCTTGGCAGACGACGTTGCTGGCATTTCATCGTCTCGGCCATGACTAGTGGCAGCAGCTTCAGCACGAGGTGGAAG
Organism: Pseudophryne corroboree; assembly: GCF_028390025.1. Classification (NCBI taxonomy): domain Eukaryota; kingdom Metazoa; phylum Chordata; class Amphibia; order Anura; family Myobatrachidae; genus Pseudophryne; species Pseudophryne corroboree. The sequence goes on along the minus strand of NC_086444.1, from coordinate 397,126,528 downwards.
TCGATCTTGATCTTTCCCTATTTTTGGAACCTCAACATTTTTGTTCTCCATATTTTAATAGGCACAACTAAAAGGCACCTCAGGTAAACAATGGAGATGGATGGTTACTAGTATACTTATGGATGGACGAGCGACTGCCGACACAGAGGTAGCTACAGCCGTGGACTACCGTACTGCGTCTGCTGCTAATATAGACTGGATGATAATGATATAAAAAATATATATATATCACTACTGCAGCCGGACAGGTATATATTATATAATGACGGACCTGCTGGACACTGTCAGTAGCACTGCAGACTCCTAAAGTAAGCTACTAGTAGTATCAAGAAGATAGAAAAAAAAAACACCACAGGTAGGTGGTATACAATTATGGATGGACGAGCGACTGCCGACACAGAGGTAGCTACAGCCGTGGACTACCGTACTGCGTCTGCTGCTAATATAGACTGGATGATAATGATATAAAAAATATATATATATCACTACTGCAGCCGGACAGGTATATATTATATAATGACGGACCTGCTGGACACTGTCAGCACTGCAGACTCCTAAAGTAAGCTACTAGTATCAAGAAGATAGAAAAAAAAAAACACAACAGGTAGGTGGTATACAATTATGGATGGACGAGCGACTGCCGACACAGAGGTAGCTACAGCCGTGGACTACCGTACTGCGTCTGCTGCTAATATAGACTGGATGATAATGATATAAAAAATATATATATATCACTACTGCAGCCGGACAGGTATATATTATATAATGACGGACCTGCTGGACACTGTCAGCAGCACTGCAGACTCCTAAAGTAAGCTACTAGTAGTATCAAGAAGATAGAAAAAAAAAACACCACAGGTAGGTGGTATACAATTATGGATGGACGAGCGACTGCCGACACAGAGGTAGCTACAGCCGTGGACTACCGTACTGCGTCTGCTGCTAATATAGACTGGATGATAATGATATAAAAAATATATATATATCACTACTGCAGCCGGACAGGTATATATTATATAATGACGGACCTGCTGGACACTGTCAGCACTGCAGACTCCTAAAGTAAGCTACTAGTATCAAGAAGATAGAAAAAAAAAACCACCACAGGTAGGTGGTATACAATTATGGATGGACGAGCGACTGCCGACACAGAGGTAGCTACAGCCGTGGACTACCGTACTGCATCTGCTGCTAATATAGACTGGATGATAATGATATAAAAAATATATATATATCACTACTGCAGCCGGACAGGTATATATTATATAATGACGGACCTGCTGGACACTGTCAGCACTGCAGACTCCTAAAGTAAGCTACTAGTATCAAGAAGATAGAAAAAAAAAACACAACAGGTAGGTGGTATACAATTATGGATGGACGAGCTACTGCCGACACAGAGGTAGCTACAGCCGTGGACTACCGTACTGCATCTGCTGCTAATATAGACTGGATGATAATGATATAAAAAATATATATATATCACTACTGCAGCCGGACAGGTATATATTATAATGACGGACCTGCTGGACACTGTCAGCACTGCAGACTCCTAAAGTAAGCTACTAGTATCAAGAAGATAGAAAAAAAAAAACACCACGGGTAGGTGGTATACAATTATGGATGGACGAGCGACTGCCGACACAGAGGTAGCTACAGCCGTGGACTACCGTACTGCGTCTGCTGCTAATATAGACTGGATGATAATGATATAAAAAATATATATATATATCACTACTGCAGCCGGACAGGTATATATTATATAATTAATGACGGACCTGCTGGACACTGTCAGCAGAATGCGTTTATAGAATAAAAACACCACACGACGAGTGTTTAACTTTTTCAGGCAGACAATCACAATATACTGGTGGTCAGACAGTGGTCACTGGTCAGTCACACTGGCAGTGGCACTCTGGCAGCAATAGTGTGCACTGTTAAATAATATGTACTCCTGCTACTGCTCCCCAGTCTCCCCCACAATTAAGCTGTGTGAGCACTGAGCACTCAGCACAGTCAGATATACATAGATGATGCAGCACACTGAGGCTGAGCACAGATATGGTATACTGTTACTGTGTCACTGTGTATCGTTTTTTTTCAGGCAGAGAACGGATTATATTAAATAATAATAATATAAAACTGCACTGGTGGTCACTGGTCAGTCACTAGTAAACTCTGCACTCTCTGAGTACTCCTAAGCTCCAGTAAATCAAGTGTCTCACTCTCACTCTCTCTCTTCTAATCTAAATGGAGAGGATGCCAGCCACGTCCTCTCCCTATGAATCTCAATGCACGTGTGAAAATGGCGGCGACGCGCGGCTCCTTATATAGAATCCGAGTCTCGCGATAGAATCCGAGCCTCGCGAGAATCCGACAGCGGGATGATGACGTTCGGGCGCGCTCGGGTTAGCCGAGCAAGGCGGGAAGATCCGAGTCTGCCTCGGATCCGTGTAAAAAGGCTGAAGTTCGCGGGGGTCCGGATTCCGAGGAACCGAACCCGCTCATCACTAGGTGATAACTACTTTGGCCAGGGTAGTAAGACACAGAGTGTAGCAATATATTATAAGCAAATGAGTTTCTTCTAAATCAAGCTCAAAGAGGCATATTCTAGGGTTTAAAGAGGGAAGTAATAGTAGATCTCACCTTAGTCCAGAAGGAGTACACCACTGGGCACTCCCATAATAGATGCCAAAAGCCTGAGCCATCTGCGCTTTATTTAGGGCAAAAAGCATCAGACCGTAGACTGGCATTATGCAGAGACAAATGTATATAGTACACTCTATGTAGGACATAAAAAAAGATCTGTTAATAACCAACACAGTGGTTTATGTAATGGTACCTAGGATTTGAAGACAGAGCTCGCTTTGTCTCCTGTTAAGCTTCCCATTTAAGCTTAAAAGGATTTAGTAGAGATGGAAAGAAACCTAGTGTTAGGTTTAGGCACCACCGAGGAGTGTTAGGGTTGGCTGCTTTGGGTTAGGGTTAGGCTTTTGTAAGGAAAGGTTAAGGTTAGGAGGAATTGGGAAAAGGTAAGTATACTTACCTTACCCTGTCGGTATTCTCACCTTTGGGATGCCACGGCCGGTATTTTGACCTCCTGCATCCCCAGCACAGGCATTTCGAACCACGCGCCTAAAAAATAATCCTATGTTACTACTAGAGATGAGCGGGTTCGGTTCCTCGGGATCCGAACCCCCCCAAACTTCACCCATTTTACACGGTTCCGAGGCAGACTCGAATCTTCCCGCCTTGCTCGGTTAACCCGAGCGCGCCCAAACTTCATCATCCCGCTGTCGTATTCTAGCGAGATTCGTATTCTAAATAAGGAGCCGCGCGTCGCTGCCATTTTCACTCATGCATTGGAGATGATAGGGAGAGGACGTGCAGCGTTCTCTCAGTTGTGTTCAGTGTGCTGCAAATATCTGTGCTCATTGTGGTTGCAAATATCTGTGCTCAGTGTGCTGAAAATATCTACGTTCTCTGCCTGAAAAACGCTCCATATCTGTGCTCAGTGTGCTTTATTGTGGGGACTGGGGACCACCAGTATTATATAGTAGGAGGACAGTGCAGAGTTTTGCTGACCAGTGACCGCCAGTATTATACGTTCTCTGCCTGAAAAACGCTCCCTATCTGTGCTGCATTGTAATATATAGTAGGAGGACAGTGCAGAATTTTGCTGACCAGTGACCACCAGTATTATATCAGTACGGTACAGTAGTCCACTGCTCTACCTACCTCTGTGTCATCAAGTATACTATCCATCCATACCTGTGGTGCATTTTAGTTGCTGTGCGCAGTATATATAGTAGGAGGACAGTGCAGAATTTTGCTGACTTCCAGTATATAATATATAGCAGTAAGGTACAGTAGGCCATTGCTATTGATATATTACTGGCATATAATTCCACACATTAAAAAATGGAGAACAAAAATGTGGAGGGTAAAATAGGGAAAGATCAAGATCCACTTCCACCTCGTGCTGAAGCTGCTGCCACTAGTCATGGCCGAGACGATGAAATGCCATCAACGTCGTCTGCCAAGGCCGATGCCCAATGTCATAGTAGAGTGCATGTAAAATCCAAAAAACAAAAGTTCAGTAAAATGACCCAAAAATCAAAATGAAAAGCGTCTGATGAGAAGCGTAAACTTGCCAATATGCCATTTACGACACGGAGTGGTAAGGAACGGCTGAGGCCCTGGCCTATGTTCAAGGCTAGTGGTTCAGATTCACATGAGGATGGAAGCACTCATCCTCTCGCTAGAAAACTGCAGTGCCACTCCTAGATGGGCCAGGTGTTTGTGTCGGCCACTTGGGTCGCTTAGCTTAGTCACACAGCTACCTCATTGCACCTCTTTTTTTCTTTGCATCATGTGCTGTTTGGGGACTATTTTTTAAATCTGCCATCCTGTCTGACACTGCAGTGCCACTCCTAGATGGGCCAGGTGTTTGTGTCGGCCACTTGGGTCGCTTAGCTTAGTCACACAGCGACCTTGGTGCACCTCTTTTTTTCTTTGCATCATGTGCTGTTTGGGGACTATTTTTTTAATCTGCCATCCTGTCTGACACTGCAGTGCCACTCCTAGATGGGCCAGGTGTTTGTGTCGGCCACTTGGGTCGCTTAGCTTAGTCACACAGCGACCTCATTGCACCTCTTTTTTTCTTTGCATCATGTGCTGTTTGGGGACTATTTTTTTAATCTGCCATCCTGTCTGACACTGCAGTGCCACTCCTAGATGGGCCAGGTGTTTGTGTCGGCCACTTGGGTCGCTTAGTTTAGTCACACAGCGACCTTGGTGCACCTCTTTTTTTCTTTGCATCATGTGCTGTTTGGGGACTATTTTTTAAATCTGCCATCCTGTCTGACACTGCAGTGCCACTCCTAGATGGGCCAGATGTTTGTGTCGGCCACTTGGGTCGCTTAGCTTAGCCATCCAGCGACCTCGGTGCAAATTTTAGGACTAAAAATAATATTGTGAGGTGTGAGGTGTTCAGAATAGACTGGAAATGAGTGGAAATTATGGTTATTGAGGTTAATAATACTATGGGATCAAAATGACCCCCAAATTCTATGATTTAAGCTGTTTTTGAGGGTTTTTTGTAAAAAAAACACCCAAATCCAAAACACACCTGAATCCGACAAAAAAATTTCAGGGAGGTTTCGCCAAAACGCGTCCGAATCCAAAACACGGCCGCGGAACCGAATCCAAAACCAAAACCCGAAAAATTTCCGGTGCACATATCAAGTTACTACAATACCTGTTTCTTGTTTTCATTGGATTTCACCTTCTTAGTTATTTTTATATAATAGCAAGACATAACAACAAACCCCCCAAAACTGCAAATATAAGATTGTTGAGTTTTAGAGATATTTTACATAATAACTGATGGTTTATCAGGGAATGACCCGCACTAAAGATAAATTAGTCTGATACAGTGCATCCGGAAAGTATTCACAGCACTTAACTTTTTCCACATTTTGATATGTTACAGCCTTATTCCAAAATAGAATAAATTCATTTTTTCCCCTCAAAATTCTACACACAATACCACATAATGACAACGTGAATTTTTTTTTTTTGTAAATGTATTAAAAATAAAAAACTAAGAAATCACATGTACATAAGTATTCACAGCCTTTGCTCAATGCTTTGTTGATGCACCTTTGGCAGCAATTACAGCCTCAAGTCTTTTTGAATATGATGCCACAAGCTTGGAACACCTATAGTTAGGTAGTTTCGCCCATTCCTCTTTGCAGCACCTCTCAAGCTCCATCAGGTTGGATGGGAAGTGTTGTGCACAGCCATTTTCAGATCTCTCCAGAGATGTTCAATCGAATTCAAGTCTGGGCTTTGGCTGGGCCACTCAAGGACAGTCACAGAGTTGTCCTGAAGCAACTCCTTTCATATTTTGGCTGTGTGCTTAGGGTTGTTGTTCTGCTGAAAGATGAACCATCGCCCCAGTTTGAGGTCAAGAGCGCTCTGGAGCAGGTTTTCATCCAAGATGTCTCTGTACATTGCTGCATTCATCTTTCCCTCTATCCTGACTAGTCTCCCAGTTCCTGCTGCTGAAAAACATCTCCACAGCATGATGTTGCCACCACCATGCTTTACTGTAGGGATGGTATTGGCCTGGTGATGAGCGGTGCCTGGTTTCCTCCAAACATGATGCCTGGCTTTCACGCCAAATAGTTCAATCTTTGTCTCATCAGACAAGAGAATTTTGTTTCTCATGGTCTGAGTGTAATTCAGGTGCATTTTGGCAAACTCCAGACGGGCTGCCATGTGCTTTTTACTAAGGAGTGGCTTCCGTCTGGCCACTCTACCAAACAGGCCTGATAGGTGGATTGCTGCAAAGATGGTTGTCCTTCTGGAAGGTTCTCCTCTCTCCACAGAGGAATGCTGTATCTCTGTCAGAGTGACCATTGTGTTCTTGGTCACCTCCCTGACTAGGGCCTTTCTCCCTCGATTGCTCAGTTTAGATGGCCGGCCAGCTCTAGGAGGAGTTCTGGTGGTTCCGAACTTCTTCCATTTACGGATGATGAAGGCCACTGTGCTCATTGGGACTTTCAAAGCAGCAGATAGTTTTCTGCACCCTTCCCCAGATTTGTGCCTCAAGACAATCCTGTCTCGGAGGTCTACAGACAATTCCTTTGACTTCATGCTTGGTTTGTGCTCAGGCATGCACTGTCAAGTGTGGGACCTTTATATAGACAGGTGTGTGCCTTTCCAAATTAAAAACAGGATGCACCTCAGCTCTATTTTGGGCTTCATGGCAAAGGTTGTGTATACTTATGTACATGTGATTCCTTAGTTTTTTATTTTTAACACATTTGCGAAAATCTCTTTTGTCATGTTGTCATTATGGGGTATTGTGTATAGAATTTTGAGGGGAAAAAATGAATTATGTATTATAGTACTTCAGTTACACTGGGTGCTATCCCCGATTCAAAATTGCAGACAGAAAAATCCTAAGGACAGATAGGAATCAGTTACACAATGTGTGCACTAAGGGGGTCATTCCGAGTTGATCGTAGCTGGGCTAAATTTAGCACAGCTACGATCAGGCACTCAGACATGCGGGGGGACGCCCAGCACAGGGCTTGTCCGCCTCACATGTCAGTGCCGCCCCCCCCCCCCCCCCCGCAGAAATGCAAAAGCATTGCACAGCGGCGATGCTTTTGCATTTCAGGAGTAACTCCCGGCCAGCGCAGCTCCTGCGACTGGCCGGGAGAACGTCCTCGCTGCCCGGGTCGCAGCGGCTGCGTGTGACGTCACGCAGCCGTGGCGGCCCGCCCCAACAGTACGGCCACGCCTGTGTTGGACAGACCGCGCCCCCTAAATGGCAGCTTAACGCCGCCGTCCAGGCCCCTCCCGCCCAGCGACCGCCTCTGCCTGTCAATCAGGCAGAGGCGATCGCTACGATACAACGGCCTTCGGCCGCCCAGCATCCACCGGTGCACTGCAGTGCCGGCGCATGCACAGTTCCGACCCGATCACTGCGTTGCGATAAACTGCAGCAAGCAATCGGGTCGGAATGACCCCCAAAGTCTATATCAAGAGACTTAGTGCAACCATTGTGTAACTGATTTCTGTCCTTTGGATTTAACTGTTGGTTTATATTATTATCATATTATTATCATATAGGGGAAAATACTAAATACAATTGTTTTCTTGTACAGTACAGTACAGTACAGTACGTTAACTCTGGAATTACCAATAGAGAGGGATTAATGTAATACTGTAAAATTCTTCGTTACATCCCCTGATATCACCATAATTTTCTTCCATCATAGGGCCTAATTCAGACCTGATCGCTGGGCAGTGATTTTTGCTGTCCTGTGATCAGATAGTCGCCGCCTACATGGGGAGTGTATTTTCGCTGATCAAGTGTGCGAACGCATGTGTAGCAGAGCTGCACAAACTGATTTTGTGAAGTCTCTGCGCAGCCCAGGACTTACTCAGCCGCTGCAATCACTTCAGCCTGTCCGGGACCGGATTTCACGTCAGACACCCTCCCTGAAAACGCTTTTACACACCTGCATTTTTCCAGACACTCCCTGAAAACGGTCAGTTGCCACCCACAAACGCCCTCTTCCTGTCAATCTCCTTGCGATCGCCCGTGCGATCATTTTTTTTGCACCATCCTGACGCTATGCACTGATGCCCGGTGCAGTCGTCTGACACGCTTGCGCATTGTGGTGCGTACGCATGGGCAGTTCAGACCTGATCGCAGGCAGTGAGAAAACGCAGCCTAGTGATCAGGTCTGAATTACCCCCATGGTCATTACCCAATATGGGGGGTCATTCCGAGTTGATCGCTCGCTAGCTACTTTTTGCAGCCGTGCAAACGCATAGTTGCCGCGCACTGGGGAGTGTATATTTTCTGTGCAAATGTGCGATCGCTTGTGCAGCGAGGGGTACAAAAATAGTTAGTGCAGTTTCTGAGTAGCTCAGAATTTACTCAGTCCTTGCGATCACTTCAGCCTGTCCGGTCCCGGAATTGATGTCAGACACCCACCCTGCAAACGCTTGGACAAGTCTGCGTTTTTCCAACCACACCCATAAACGCCTTCTTCCTGTCAATCTCCTTGCGATCGGCTGTGTGAATGAATTCTTCGTTAAATCCATCGCTCAGAAACAATCTGCTTTGTACCTGTACGACGCGCCTGCGAATTGCAGTGAATGTGTAGTAATGACCTGATCGCTGCGCTGCAATAAACGGCAGCGTGCGAACAGGTCGGAATGACCCCCATAGTCTAATATCCAACGACAACTTTCAATGACAATAGCCAAATTCAGTGGTGTATCTATGGGTGAAGAGTGTGTGTGATGTACGTCGGTCCTTTGGTAATAAGGGTCCCTGCAAGGCACACCCTACACCCAGAACAGGCACCACAGTGAGCCTGCAGTGTGGTGTGTCCTTTCCTTGTGATTGGATGATGGCCATACAAGTGTCAAAACACATGTGGGCTCCTTCACTTGCTGGAGCTTTGCTATATGTGTATCCACATGCACTATAGTATGGCTATGTCCGGAGGGTTTGGATTTGTGGTTCTGTAACCAGTGGGGATACTACTGGAGAAAAGGACCAACCAACACCTTGGACATCTAATGGAGAAGAGGACCGACCAGCGACAAGGACAAGGTAAGTATGAACACTGTGTTTGTGAGTATGTAATAAACTGTTTCCAGTTACTGTGTTTATTTTTTACAGGGGCACTATAGGTATCAGCGGGCCCTTAATGCCACGCATGCTGGAACGTTTAGATCCCCTGTAAAGGACAATATTATTTAAATCTATCTTTAATTGAATGCTATCACCGTCGCACCTTCTGCCCAGTGAAGGAGATAGCATGCCTGGGGTACACTGAAGAAATTTACTACTTTACTGATCTTTGCAGGCTTCTTCAAATTCGCTGCTGGCAGGCAGGACTATACAATTCGGCACAAACATGACTGAACACTCACACTATTAATCATCTAAAACCTAGTGATGTGCACCGGACATTTTTCGGGTTTTGTGTTTTGGTTTTGGATTCGGTTCCGCGGCCGTGTTTTGGATTCGGACGCGTTTTGGCAAAACCTCACCGAAAATTTTTTGTCGGATTCGGGTGTGTTTTGGATTCGGGTTTTTTTTACAAAAAACCCTAAAAAACAGCTTAAATCATAGAATTTGGGGGTCATTTTGATCCCATAGTTTTATTAACCTCAATAACCATAATTTCCACTCATTTCCAGTCTATTCTGAACACCTCACAATATTATTTTTAGTCCCTAAATTTGCACCGAGGTCGCTGGATGGCTAAGCTAAGCGACACAAGTGGCCGACACAAACACCTGGCCCATCTAGGAGTGGCACTGCAGTGTCAGGCAGGATGGCACTTCAAAAAAATAGTCCCCAAACAGCACATGATGCAAAGAAAAAAAGAGGCGCACCAAGGTCGCTGTGTGACTTAGCTAAGCGACACAAGTGGCCGACACAAACACCTGGCTCATCTAGGAGTGGCACTGCAGTGTCAGACAGGATGGCACTTCAAAAAAATTGTCCCCAAACAGCACATGATGCAAAGAAAAAAAGAGGCGCACCAAGGTCGCTGTGTGACTAAGCTAAGCGACACAAGTGGCCGACACAAACACCTGGCCCATCTAGGAGTGGCACTGCAGTGTCAGGCAGGATGGCACTTCAAAAAAATTGTCCCCAAACAGCACATGATGCAAAGAAAAAAAGAGGCGCACCACAGGTATAGAATGTAGATGGATAGTATACTTAATGACGACACAGAGGTAAGTACAGCAGTGGCCTTCCGTACTGCTATATATAGTATACTGGTGGTCACTGTGTCAGCAAACTGCAAAACTAAAATGCACCACAGGTATAGAATGTAGATGGATAGTATACTTAATGAATGACGACACAGAGGTAGGTACAGCAGTGGCCTTCCGTACCGTACTGCTATATATAGTATACTGGTGGTCACTGTGTCAGCAAACTGCAAAACTAAAATGCACCACAGGTATAGAATGTAGATGGATAGTATACTTAATGAATACCGACACAGAGGTAGGTACAGCAGTGGCCTTCCGTACCGTACTGCTATATAAAGTATACTGGTGGTCACTGTGTCAGCGAACTGCAAAACTAAAATGCACCACAGGTATAGAATGTAGATGGATAGTATACTTAATGAATGACGACACAGAGGTAGGTACAGCAGTGGCCTTCCGTACTGCTATATATAGTATACTGGTGGTCACTGTGTCAGCAAACTGCAAATCTAAAATGCACCACAGGTATAGAATGTAGATGGATAGTATACTTAATGAATGACGACACAGAGGTAGGTACAGCAGTGGCCTTCCGTACTGCTATATATAGTATACTGGTGGTCACTGTGTCAGCAAACTGCAAAACTAAAATGCACCACAGGTATAGAATGTAGAGATGAGCGGGTTCGGTTTCTCTGAATCCGAACCCGCCCGAACTTCATGGTTTTTTTCACGGGTCCGAGCAGACTCGGATCCTCCCGCCTTGCTCGGTTAACCCGAGCGCGCCCGAACGTCATCATGACGCTGTCGGATTCTCGCGAGACTCGGATTCTATATAAGGAGCCGCGCGTCGCCGCCATTTTCACACGTGCATTGAGATTGATAGGGAGAGGACGTGGCTGGCGTCCTCTCCATTTAGATTAGAAGAGAGAGAGAGAGAGATTGACCTGATTTACTGGAGCTTAGGAGTACTGTAGAAGTGTAGAGAGTGCAGAGTTTACTAGTGACTGACCACAGTGACCACCAGACAGTGCAGTTTTATTTAATATATCCGTTCTCTGCCTGAAAAAAACGATACACACAGTGACTCAGTCACATACCATATCTGTGTGCACTGCTCAGCCCAGTGTGCTGCATCATCTATGTATATATATCTGACTGTGCTCAGCTCACACAGCTTATAATTGTGGGGGAGACTGGGGAGCACTGCAGTGCCAGTTATAGGTTATAGCAGGAGCCAGGAGTACATATTATATTAAAATTAAACAGTGCACACTTTTGCTGCAGGAGTGCCACTGCCAGTGTGACTGACCAGTAACCTGACCACACTGACCACCAGTATAGTTAGTAGTATACTATATTGTGATTGCCTGAAAAAGTTAAACACTCGTCGTGTGACTTCACTTGTGTGGTGTTTTTTTTTTTTATTCTATAAAAAACTCATTCTGCTGACAGACAGTGTCCAGCAGGTCCGTCATTATATAATATATACCTGTCCGGCTGCAGTAGTGATATATATATATTTTTTATATCATTATTTATCATCCAGTCGCAGCAGACACAGTACGGTAGTTCACGGCTGTAGCTACCTCTGTGTCGGCACTCGGCAGTCCATCCATAATTGTATACCACCTACCCGTGGTTTTTTTTTCTTTCTTCTTTATACTTATACATACTACTACATCTCTTTATCAACCAGTCTATATTAGCAGCAGACACAGTACAGTACGGTAGTCCACGGCTGTAGCTACCTCTGTGTCGGCACTCGGCAGTCCGTCCATAATTGTATACCACCTACCCGTGGTTTTTTTTTCTTTCTTCTTTATACATACATACTACTACATCTCTTTATCAACCAGTCTATATTAGCAGCAGACACAGTACAGTACGGTAGTTCACGGCTGTAGCTACCTCTGTGTCGGCACTCGGCAGTCCGTCCATAATTGTATACCACCTACCCGAGGTTTTTTTTTCTATCTTCTTTATACATACATACTACTACATCTCTTTATCAACCAGTCTATATTAGCAGCAGACACAGTACAGTACGGTAGTTCACGGCTGTAGCTACCTCTGTGTCGGCACTCGGCAGTCCGTCCATAATTGTATACCACCTACCCGAGGTTTTTTTTTCTTTCTTCTTTATACATACATACTACTACATCTCTTTATCAACCAGTCTATATTAGCAGCAGACACAGTACAGTACGGTAGTTCACGGCTGTAGCTACCTCTGTGTCGGCACTCGGCAGTCCGTCCATAATTGTATACCACCTACCCGAGGTTTTTTTTTCTTTCTTCTTTATACATACATACTACTACATCTCTTTATCAACCAGTCTATATTAGCAGCAGACACAGTACAGTACGGTAGTTCACGGCTGTAGCTACCTCTGTGTCGGCACTCGGCAGTCCGTCCATAATTGTATACCACCTACCCGTGGTTTTTTTTTCTTTCTTCTTTATACTTATACATACTACTACATCTCTTTATCAACCAGTCTATATTAGCAGCAGACACAGTACAGTACGGTAGTCCACGGCTGTAGCTACCTCTGTGTCGGCACTCGGCAGTCCGTCCATAATTGTATACCACCTACCCGTGGTTTTTTTTTCTTTCTTCTTTATACTTATACATACTACTACATCTCTTTATCAACCAGTCTATATTAGCAGCAGACACAGTACAGTACGGTAGTCCACGGCTGTAGCTACCTCTGTGTCGGCACTCGGCAGTCCGTCCATAATTGTATACCACCTACCCGTGGTTTTTTTTTCTTTCTTCTTTATACTTATACATACTACTACATCTCTTTATCAACCAGTCTATATTAGCAGCAGACACAGTACAGTACGGTAGTCCACGGCTGTAGCTACCTCTGTGTCGGCACTCGGCAGTCCGTCCATAATTGTATACCACCTACCCGTGGTTTTTTTTTCTTTCTTCTTTATACTTATACATACTACTACATCTCTTTATCAACCAGTCTATATTAGCAGCAGACACAGTACAGTACGGTAGTCCACGGCTGTAGCTACCTCTGTGTCGGCACTCGGCAGTCCGTCCATAATTGTATACCACCTACCCGTGGTTTTTTTTTCTTTCTTCTTTATACTTATACATACTACTACATCTCTTTATCAACCAGTCTATATTAGCAGCAGACACAGTACAGTACGGTAGTTCACGGCTGTAGCTACCTCTGTGTCGGCACTCGGCAGTCCGTCCATAATTGTATACTAGTATCCATCCATCTCCATTGTTTACCTGAGGTGCCTTTTAGTTGTGCCTATTAAAATATGGAGAACAAAAATGTTGAGGTTCCAAAATTAGGGAAAGATCAAGATCCACTTCCACCTCGTGCTGAAGCTGCTGCCACTAGTCATGGCCGAGACGATGAAATGCCAGCAACGTCGTCTGCCAAGGCCGATGCCCAATGTCATAGTACAGAGCATGTCAAATCCAAAACACCAAATATCAGTAAAAAAAGGACTCCAAAACCTAAAATAAAATTGTCGGAGGAGAAGCGTAAACTTGCCAATATGCCATTTACCACACGGAGTGGCAAGGAACGGCTGAGGCCCTGGCCTATGTTCATGGCTAGTGGTTCAGCTTCACATGAGGATGGAGGCACTCAGCCTCTCGCTAGAAAAATGAAAAGACTCAAGCTGGCAAAAGCAGTAGCACCGCAAAGAACTGTGCGTTCTTCGAAATCCCAAATCCACAAGGAGAGTCCAATTGTATCGGTTGCGATGCCTGACCTTCCCAACACTGGACGTGAAGAGCATGCGCCTTCCACCATTTGCACGCCCCCTGCAAGTGCTGGAAGGAGCACCCACAGTCCAGTTCCTGATAGTCAGATTGAAGATGTCAGTGTTGAAGTACACCAGGATGAGGAGGATATGGGTGTTGCTGGCACTGGGGAGGAAATTGACCAGGAGGATTCTGATGGTGAGGTGGTTTGTTTAAGTCAGGCACCCGGGGAGACACCTGTTGTCCGTGGGAGGAATATGGCCGTTGACATGCCTGGTGAAAATACCAAAAAAATCAGCTCTTCGGTGTGGAGGTATTTCAACAGAAATGCGGACAACAGGTGTCAAGCCGTGTGTTCCCTTTGTCAAGCTGTAATAAGTAGGGGTAAGGACGTTAACCACCTCGGAACATCCTCCCTTATACGTCACCTGCAGCGCATTCATAATAAGTCAGTGACAAGTTCAAAAACTTTGGGTGACAGCGGAAGCAGTCCACTGACCAGTAAATCCCTTCCTCTTGTAACCAAGCTCACGCAAACCACCCCACCAACTCCCTCAGTGTCAATTTCCTCCTTCCCCAGGAATGCCAATAGTCCTGCAGGCCATGTCACTGGCAATTCTGACGAGTCCTCTCCTGCCTGGGATTCCTCCGATGCATCCTTGCGTGTAACGCCTACTTCTGCTGGCGCTGCTGTTGTTGCTGCTGGGAGTCGATGGTCATCCCAGAGGGGAAGTCGTAAGACCACTTTTACTACTTCCACCAAGCAATTGACTGTCCAACAGTCCTTTGCGAGGAAGATGAAATATCACAGCAGTCATCCTACTGCAAAGCGGATAACTGAGGCCTTGGCATCCTGGGTGGTGAGAAACGTGGTTCCGGTATCCATCATTACTGCAGAGCCAACTAGAGACTTGTTGGAGGTACTGTGTCCCCGGTACCAAATACCATCTAGGTTCCATTTCTCTAGGCAGGCGATACCGAAAATGTACACAGACCTCAGAAAAAGAGTCACCAGTGTCCTAAAAAATGCAGCTGTACCCAATGTCCACTTAACCACGGACATGTGGACAAGTGGAGCAGGGCAGGGTCAGGACTATATGACTGTGACAGCCCACTGGGTAGATGTATGGACTCCCGCCGCAAGAACAGCAGCGGCGGCACCAGTAGCAGCATCTCGCAAACGCCAACTCTTTCCTAGGCAGGCTACGCTTTGTATCACCGCCTTCCAGAATACGCACACAGCTGAAAACCTCTTACGGCAACTGAGGAAGATCATCGCGGAATGGCTTACCCCAATTGGACTCTCCTGTGGATTTGTGGCATCGGACAACGCCAGCAATATTGTGTGTGCATTAAATATGGGCAAATTCCAGCACGTCCCATGTTTTGCACATACCTTGAATTTGGTGGTGCAGAATTATTTAAAAAACGACAGGGGCGTGCAAGAGATGCTGTCGGTGGCCAGAAGAATTGCGGGACACTTTCGGCGTACAGGCACCACGTACAGAAGACTGGAGCACCACCAAAAACTACTGAACCTGCCCTGCCATCATCTGAAGCAAGAAGTGGTAACGAGGTGGAATTCAACCCTCTATATGCTTCAGAGGTTGGAGGAGCAGCAAAAGGCCATTCAAGCCTATACAATTGAGCACGATATAGGAGGTGGAATGCGCCTGTCTCAAGCGCAGTGGAGAATGATTTCAACGTTGTGCAAGGTTCTGCTGCCCTTTGAACTTGCCACACGTGAAGTCAGTTCAGACACTGCCAGCCTGAGTCAGGTCATTCCCCTCATCAGGCTTTTGCAGAAGAAGCTGGAGACATTGAAGGAGGAGCTAACACGGAGCGATTCCGCTAGGCATGTGGGACTTGTGGATGGAGCCCTTAATTCGCTTAACAAGGATTCACGGGTGGTCAATCTGTTGAAATCAGAGCACTACATTTTGGCCACCATGCTCGATCCTAGATTTAAAGCCTACCTTGGATCTCTCTTTCCGGCAGACACA
This sequence comes from Pseudophryne corroboree, assembly GCF_028390025.1. NCBI lineage: Eukaryota > Metazoa > Chordata > Amphibia > Anura > Myobatrachidae > Pseudophryne > Pseudophryne corroboree. The sequence continues at coordinate 397,110,502 of NC_086444.1, read as the reverse complement.
AGTCTGCTGGGGTTGAAAGACCTGCTGGTGAGAAAATTGTCAAGTCAAGCGGAACGCGACCTGTCAACATCTCCTCCTTCACATTCTCCCGCAACTGGGGGTGCGAGGAAAAGGCTCAGAATTCCGAGCCCACCCGCTGGCGGTGATGCAGGGCAGTCTGGAGCGACTGCTGATGCTGACATCTGGTCCGGACTGAAGGACCTGACAACGATTACGGACATGTCGTCTACTGTCACTGCATATGATTCTCTCACCATTGAAAGAATGGTGGAGGATTATATGAGTGACCGCATCCAAGTAGGCACGTCACACAGTCCATACTTATACTGGCAGGAAAAAGAGGCAATTTGGAGGCCATTGCACAAACTGGCTTTATTCTACCTAAGTTGCCCTCCCACAAGTGTGTACTCCGAAAGAGTGTTTAGTGCCGCCGCTCACCTTGTCAGCAATCGGCGTACGAGGTTACATCCAGAAAATGTGGAGAAGATGATGTTCATTAAAATGAATTATAATCAATTCCTCCGCGGAGACATTGACCAGCAGCAATTGCCTCCACAAAGTACACAGGGAGCTGAGATGGTGGATTCCAGTGGGGACGAATTGATAATCTGTGAGGAGGGGGATGTACACGGTGATATATCGGAGGATGATGATGAGGTGGACATCTTGCCTCTGTAGAGCCAGTTTGTGCAAGGAGAGATTAATTGCTTCTTTTTTGGGGGGGGGTCCAAACCAACCCGTCATTTCAGTCACAGTCGTGTGGCAGACCCTGTCACTGAAATGATGGGTTGGTTAAAGTGTGCATGTCCTGTTTTGTTTATACAACATAAGGGTGGGTGGGAGGGCCCAAGGACAATTCCATCTTGCACCTCTTTTTTCTTTTATTTTTCTTTGCGTCATGTGCTGTTTGGGGAGGGTTTTTTGGAAGGGACATCCTGCGTGACACTGCAGTGCCACTCCTAAATGGGCCCGGTGTTTGTGTCGGCCACTAGGGTCGCTTATCTTACTCACACAGTCAGCTACCTCATTGCGCCTCTTTTTTTCTTTGCGTCATGTGCTGTTTGGGGAGGGTTTTTTGGAAGGGACATCCTGCGTGACACTGCAGTGCCACTCCTAAATGGGCCCGGTGTTTGTGTCGGCCACTAGGGTCGCTTATCTTACTCACACAGTCAGCTACCTCATTGCGCCTCTTTTTTTCTTTGCGTCATGTGCTGTTTGGGGAGGGTTTTTTGGAAGGGCCATCCTGCGTGACACTGCAGTGCCACTCCTAGATGGGCCCGGTGTTTGTGTCGGCCACTAGGGTCGCTAATCTTACTCACACAGCTACCTCATTGCGCCTCTTTTTTTCTTTGCGTCATGTGCTGTTTGGGGAGGGTTTTTTGGAAGGGACATCCTGCGTGACACTGCAGTGCCACTCCTAAATGGGCCCGGTGTTTGTGTCGGCCACTACGGTCGCTAATCTTACTCACACAGCTACCTCATTGCGCCTCTTTTTTTCTTTGCGTCATGTGCTGTTTGGGGAGGGTTTTTTGGAAGGGACATCCTGCGTGACACTGCATTGCCACTCCTAAATGGGCCCGGTGTTTGTGTCGGCCACTAGGGTCGCTTATCTTACTCACACAGTCAGCTACCTCATTGCGCCTCTTTTTTTCTTTGCGTCATGTGCTGTTTGGGGAGTGTTTTTTGGAAGGGCCATCCTGCGTGACACTGCAGTGCCACTCCTAGATGGGCCCGGTGTTTGTGTCGGCCACTAGGGTCACTAATCTTACTCACACAGCTACCTCATTGCGCCTCTTTTTTTCTTTGCGTCATGTGCTGTTTGGGGAGGGTTTTTTGGAAGGGACATCCTGCGTGACACTGCAGTGCCACTCCTAAATGGGCCCGGTGTTTGTGTCGGCCACTACGGTCGCTAATCTTACTCACACAGCTACCTCATTGCGCCTCTTTTTTTCTTTGCATCATGTGCTGTTTGGGGAGGGTTTTTTGGAAGGGACATCCTGCGTGACACTGCAGTGCCACTCCTAAATGGGCCCGGTGTTTGTGTCGGCCACTAGGGTCGCTTATCTTACTCACACAGTCAGCTACCTCATTGCGCCTCTTTTTTTCTTTGCGTCATGTGCTGTTTGGGGAGTGTTTTTTGGAAGGGCCATCCTGCGTGACACTGCAGTGCCACTCCTAGATGGGCCCGGTGTTTGTGTCGGCCACTAGGGTCGCTAATCTTACTCACACAGCTACCTCATTGCGCCTCTTTTTTTCTTTGCGTCATGTGCTGTTTGGGGAGGGTTTTTTGGAAGGGACATCCTGCGTGACACTGCAGTGCCACTCCTAAATGGGCCCGGTGTTTGTGTCGGCCACTAGGGTCGCTAATCTTACTCACACAGCTACCTCATTGCGCCTCTTTTTTTCTTTGCGTCATGTGCTGTTTGGGGAGGGTTTTTTGGAAGGGACATCCTGCGTGACACTGCAGTGCCACTCCTAGATGGGCCAGGTGTTTGTGTCGGCCACTAGGGTCGCTTAGCTTAGTCATCCAGCGACCTCGGTGCAAATTTTAGGACTAAAAATAATATTGTGAGGTGTGAGGTATTCAGAATAGACTGAAAATGAGTGGAAATTATGGTTTTTGAGGTTAATAATAATATGGGATCAAAATGACCCCCAAATTCTATGATTTAAGCTGTTTTTTAGGGTTTTTTTAAAAAAACACCCGAATCCAAAACACACCCGAATCCGACAAAAAAAATTCGGTGAGGTTTTGCCAAAACGCGGTCGAACCCAAAACACGGCCGCGGAACCGAACCCAAAACCAAAACACAAAACCCGAAAAATTTCAGGCGCTCATCACTAATAGAATGTAGATGGATAGTATACTTAATGAATGATGACACAGAGGTAGGTACAGCAGTGGCCTTCCGTACCGTACTGCTATATATAGTATACTGGTGGTCACTGTGTCAGCAAACTGCAAAACTAAAATGCACCACAGGTATAGAGTGTAGATGGATAGTATACTTAATGAATGACGACACAGAGGTAGGTACAGCAGTGGCCTTCCATACTGCTATATATAGTATACTGGTGGTCACTGTGTCAGCAAACTGTAAAACTAAAATGCACCACAGGTATAGAATGTAGATGGATAGTATACTTAATGAATGACGACACAGAGGTAGGTACAGCAGTGGCCTTCCGTACTGCTATATATAGTATACTGGTGGTCACTGTGTCAGCAAACTGCAAAACTAAAATGCACCACAGGTATAGAATGTAGATGGATAGTATACTTAATGAATGACGACACAGAGGTAGGTACAGCAGTGGCCTTCCGTACCGTACTGCTATATATAGTATACTGGTGGTCACTGTGTCAGCAAACTGCAAAACTAAAATGCACCACAGGTATAGAATGTAGATGGATAGTATACTTAATGAATGACGACACAGAGGTAGGTACAGCAGTGGCCTTCCGTACTGCAATATATAGTATACTGGTGGTCACTGTGTCAGCAAACTGCAAAACTAAAATGCACCACAGGTATAGAATGTAGATGGATAGTATACTTAATGAATGACGACACAGAGGTAGGTACAGCAGTGGCCTTCCGTACTGCTATATATAGTATACTGGTGGTCACTGTGTCAGCAAACTGCAAAACTAAAATGCACCACAGGTATAGAATGTAGATGGATAGTATACTTAATGAATGATGACACAGAGGTAGGTACAGCAGTGGCCTTCCGTACTGCTATATATAGTATACTGGTGGTCACTGTGTCAGCAAACTGCAAACTAAAATGCACCACAGGTATAGAATGTAGATGGATAGTATACTTAATGAATGACGACACAGAGGTAGGTACAGCAGTGGCCTTCCGTACTGCTATATGTAGTATACTGGTGGTCACTGTGTCAGCAAACTGCAAAACTAAAATGCACCACAGGTATAGAATGTAGATGGATAGTATACTTAATGAATGACGACACAGAGGTAGGTACAGCAGTGGCCTTCCGTACCGTACTGCTATATATAGTATACTGGTGGTCACTGTGTCAGCAAACTGCAAAACTAAAATGCACCACAGGTATAGAATGTAGATGGATAGTATACTTAATGACGACACAGAGGTAGGTACAGCAGTGGCCTACTGTACCGTAATGCTATATATTATATACTGGTGGTCACTGGTCAGCAAAACTCTGCACTGTACTCCTCCTATATAATATTATACTGGTGGTCCCCAGTCCCCACAATAAAGCAGCACACTGAGCACAGATATGGAGTGTTTTTCAGGCAGACAACGTATACTGGCGGTCACTGTCAGCAAAACTCTGCACTGTACTCCTGCTATATAATACAGCTGCTCCCCAGTCCCCACAATTAAGCAGTGTGAGCACAGATATATGCAGCACACTGTGAGCACAGATATGGAGCGTTTTTTTCAGGCAGAGAACGGATAACTGGTGGTCACTGATCAGCAAAACTCTGCACTGTACTCCTCCTATATACAGCTGCTCCCCAGCCCTCCCCACAATTAAGCAATAGTGCACAGCACAATCAAGTTCAACAATAATGGAGAGGACGCCAGCCACGTCCTCTCCCTAACATTTCCAATGCACTAGTGAAAATGGCGGCGACGCGCAGCTGCTTATATAGAATCCGAATCTCGTGAGAATCCGACAGCGGGATGATGACGTTCGGGCGCGCTCGGGTTACCCGAGCCATACGGGTGAATCCGAGTATGCCTCGGACCCGTGTAAAATGGGTGAAGTTCGGGGGGGTTCGGTTTCCGAGAAACCGAACCCGCTCATCACTACTAAAAACACGATTCTGTCAATCACGATTCTTTGTAAATTTGAGTGTTTGATCTTGAAAAACTCATGTACAGTATCCCTGCGATGCCAATCGTGTTTAAACTCAGACTAAACATGATTCTTAGTAAATTTACCCCTAGGTGTATGGGCAAGCCTTCCATAATCCCCTTTTCATACAAAGTACAAATATTGTAGGACAACAAAAGATATCTGTAAAATGTAAGGATCACAGTAAATCAGTCAATATACAGTATGTAGCTACAGTAATCTGACTTGTCTGTTAGACCAATTTTCAGTCGTTCTACCCATCTATTTGTCCTCTACACTTTGTCAGGAACTCAATAGATTGATGGATTTAACATAATCCTATAATTTAGAGTATCCTTTCTTACAAGCTTGCTGTATTGAAATTTTATTACAAAGCTAAGATTTTATTTTTCCAGCTGTCTAATGATTCTTCTTAAATTGTGTTGAAGAGACTCCCAGAAGTGAATATATAAAAGCTGGAACTTCTGTGCTATGGGAGGAACAGCAGAGCAGTGGAATAATTCTGATTGATTGGTTCTGCAATGCAGAGATCACACAAAACTGCAACAAACAGGACATTTTATCATGCTCATTTTCTACAAAGACACAACATCCCAAATTCCTACTGCAGACAGGATTCTTACTACAGCATTGATCAGTAACTACTAAGCACGCTGCATAATTAAACTACATTTATTTTTTTGCTAATCCCTTGATTAATAAGTGTACTATAAAGTGTGATAATATTCTCTTAAATGATAATACCAGTTTTCAGTCTTTGATGTAATATCCCAAGTACGACTGGCCCCACAAGGTTACTTATTTAGGGTATGGCTTTCAGGATATTGGTTTAGAAATTCAAAAAAATAAAATAAAAAATAAGTTATTTACAATAATAATAAAATTACCTTATTTTCTGTTAATTTTATTGCAGTATCCAATTCCATGTCAATGACGCGGGTAATTGTACCGCCTTGGGCTATCCTATTACTCCTCCCTCCGATGCGGGTACTTATTGGGGATTATGCTTTCTGTGCCCCAGGCCAATTAGGCCCTTTCTCCTTAAATTAGTCCTTAAAGAACTGTTGACAAAAGGATTGTCACTGTTCAAGCTGTACTGCTACTCGAGCATGTAAGTGGAGCCTGATGTAAAGTATTTCTTGAAGAGTATCCCTTTAAGCAGGGGAGTAGCTCTAAACTAGAAAGCAGCAAGGAGTAATTGTGCGCAGGAAAAACAGATATTGCTGACCATCTATATAAAACATGTATTGTGTATGAATATGAATATGTATGGTGTTTGTGGTGCTCCCATGAGTCGAAAAAGGTCAATATTCAGTTTATGAGATGTGAAGATAACTTGCGACAATGAAAAATGTCAAATGGAGGGTAGGAGTATGCAGCTGTAACTTTCGGAACTCAACCAATAAGTTCCTAGAAGATAGCGGTATCAAATGGCGGGGGGAGGGCAGGGGGGAGAATGATTGGTGAACACCAACCAGTGCTTCTCTGACCTTTGATCTCAAGACGTGTGGGGTTATTTTATCCCAAAAAGTAAGAACACATACTTAGTGTACACTTTGTGAGTGCAAACAATTACATGCAATATGAGATATATGCTCACTGATTAATGATTTCATGAATGTAATGAGCCTTGAGTAATATTGCATTGTTACCCGGAGGCGATTGCTGATTGCACGGGTAGTTTTCAAACCTTCTGGTATGATAGATGTTCCTCAGGATACTGAGAAAGGGTTACAAAAAACAATATAGGGTCTCCTGATGCGGAAGGTGCATCAGACAAAATAAATCCTTCAAGATTATACTTGTCCTTTATAAATGTCTAATTAGGGATAGTCCTTCCATCAATGGTGTGGCCTAGTCTTCATCATCATCCTTCATGACCTGTATGAGTGACCAATTCAGTAAAAGGCAGCCAGTGGCCTTCATGCTGTACTCAGTGCTTTCCTACCCCGGGCACTTGCCCAGCATATTTGACTAAGTGCTCCCCTGGCCTACTGCTGCCCAGCACCATTACCTCTTTTTCTCATACGTCCTAGAGGATGCTGGGGACGACATCAAGACCATGGGGTATAGACGGGATCCGCAGGAGACATGGGCACTCTAAAGACTTTTCATTGGGTGTGAACTGGCTCCTCCCCCTATGCCCCTCCTACCGGCCTCAGTTTTAGAAATGTGCCTAGGTCGACTGGATGCACTCTGAGGAGCTCTACTGAGTTTCTATGAAAAGACTTATGTTAGGTTTTTTATTTTCAGGGAGATCTGCTGGCAACAGGCTCCCTGCTTCGACGGACTGAGGGGGCAGAAGCAGAACCAACTTCCTCAGAGTTTCATGGCTCTGCTTCTGGCTGACAGGACACCATTAGCTCCTGAAGGGAACTGAATGCTAGCTGTGCCTAGATGCTCACTCCCACAGCACGCCGTCACCCCCCTCGCAGAGCCAGAAGTCAGAAGACAGGTGAGTATGAGAAGATTGAACTTCAATCAAGTAAGTGACGGCTGAGGTACGACGCGGCTGGCCGGAATGCAGCGCGCCATTGCTGCCCACACCCACAGGCACTGCAGGGTGCAGGGCGCGGGGGGCAGGGGGCCCCCTGGGCAGCAAAATACCTCTATAAACTGGCTAATAGGGGGCATAAGATGCCCAGGCACAGCCCTACCCACGCCAGTATAAATATTACAAACAGTCTCTGAGGTATAAAGGGCGGAGCTTCTTCCTCAGGCAGCCAGCACACTGCTCAGCACCATTTTCTCCCTCTCTCTCTCTCTCTCTCTCCTCAGGCTGCAGAGATATAGCTGGTCCTCCTCCACATCTGGCTACAAGTATTCAGGGTGTAAATAAGGGGGGCACAAAGCGATTTGGGTGCTTAACAAATGTGTTTTACTGTGTAAAGAGCGCTGCATGTCAGTGGGCATTCTGTTTTCACAGACATTAAATACAGGCGCTGGGGTTGTGAGCTGGCTGCTCCTATACTGTGTCCCTCTGACAGATTTTACTGTGGGTCTGTCCCCAAATAAGTCCCAGTGTGTCTGTGAGTGTGGTGTACACGTGTGAGGCATGTCTGAGGCAGGGAGTTCCTCCCCAGAGGAAGCCATTTTAGGGACACAGAGTTGTAATGTGGTGGCGCTACCGGCACACCAAGAGCCTGCATGGGTGAAAGAGCTACGTGACAGTATGCATCTGATTAACCGTAGATTGGATAAATCTGAATCTAAGGCTGCATGCTGGAGAAAATCTGTTGAAGATGTAATTTTTCAGGATGCTGTTATTCCTTATGGGGGCGGCTCCTCTGGGTCACATAAGAGACCATTTGCAAATGTTGTAAACACTGATACCGACACGGATTCTGATTCTTGTGTCGACGATAGTGAATCCAGAGAGAGAGATCATAAATTGGCAAAAAGTATACAATATATGATTGTGGCTATAAGGTACGTGTTGGAGGTTACAGAAAGCACTCCTGTACCTCAGGAGAAAGCTTATTTATGTAAAGAAAAGAAATCCAAAGTCACGTTCCCTCCTTCACACGAACTAAATGCTCTGTTTGAAGGGATGTGGGAGAATCCTGGTAAAAAAAATTCGTATTCCCAAAAGGATTCACATAGTTTACCCTTTCCCGGCTGAGGACAGGAAAAAATGGGAGTCACTGTGTTAGACAGTGCACTTTCCAGGTTGACAAAGAAGGTAATTCTCCCTGCTCCTGGCACGGCTTCTCTTAAAGAGCCGGCAGACCGCAAAATGGAAACGACATTGAAATCCATTTATGTTACCAATGGTACACTGCTCAGGCCCACTATTGCCTGCGCATGGGTGAGTCGCGCTATTGAAAAATGGTCAGAAAGTGTGTCATCAGAAATTGACACGATTGATAAAGATGAGATACTCCTTAAGTTAGGGAATATCAAGGACGCTGCCGCCTACATGCTGGAAGCAATGAAGGATATTGGACTCTTGAGTTCACAAGCCGCTACCATGGCAGTATCGGCTAGGCGGGCCTTATGGATTCGCCAGTGGAACGCGGATGCAGATTCCAAAAGAAACATGGAGGCTCTCCCATATAAAGGTGAGGCCTTATTTGGCGATGGCCTGGATGCGTTATCCTCGGTGGCTACCGCAGGTAAGTCAACATTTTTGCCCTCTGCGCCTGCACCGGCAAAAATGACCTATCACCAGCAATTGCAGTCCTTTTGGCCCAATAAATACAAAAAGATGAGAGGTTCCCCCTTCTTTGCAGGTAGGGGAAGGGGAAGGGGAAGGGGAAAGAAGCCCACACCGGCTCCAGGTTCCCATGAGCAAAAGTCTACCCCTAATTCTGCCAAATCCCCAGCATGACGCTGGAACTCCCTTGCGGGAGGTCGCTCGGGTGGGGGCACGTCTCAAACTCTTCTGCCGGGATTGGATTCTATCTGGCCTGGACCCCTGGGTGTTGCAAATAGTATCCCAGGAATACAAACTAGAGTGTCAAGATGCTCCCCATGCCGATTTTTCATATCGACCTTGCCAGCTTCTCCGCCAGAGAGAGAAGCAGTAACAGCGGCAATCCAAAAATTATGTCAAGACCGGGTCATAGTCCTGGTACCGTTGTCACAACAAGGGCGGGGTTTTTATTCAAGCCTCTTTGTTGTTCCGAAGCCGGACGGCTCGGTCAGACCGATCTTAAATCTAAAAGATCTGAATTTCTTCCTGAAACGGTTCAAGTTCAAGATGGAATCACTTCGGGCGGTGATTGCCAGTCTGGAGGAGGGGGACTACTTGGTGTCGGTGGACATAAAGGATGCTTACCTGCATGTTCCCATTTATCCTCCTCACCAGGCTTATCTGAGATTCGTGATTCAGGATTGCCATTACCACTTCCAGATGTTACCTTTCGGTCTCTCCACGGCGCCGAGGGTATTCACCAAGGTGATGGTGGAGATGATGGTCCTCCTTCGTCAGAAAGGAGTCAATATAATCCCTTATCTGGACGACCTCCTGATAAAAACGAGATTCAGGAAGCAGTTATTACAAAACCATATCCCTCTCCCTGTCAATACTCCAACAACAAGGGTGGATCATAAATTACCCAAAGTCACAGTTGGAACCGACGACAAGGTTGTCTTTCCTTGGGATGATTCTGGACACAGAAGTTCAGAGAGTATTTCTTCCGCTGGAAAAGGCTCTGGAAATCCAGAAAATGGTAAAACAGATATTGAAACCATCAAGTGTGTCGATCCATCAGTGCATTCGGTTGTTGGGGAAGATGGTGGCGGCCTACGAGGCCATACAGTTTGGCAGGTTCCATGCCAGAGTATTCCAGTGGGACCTGTTGGACAAGTGGTCGGGGTCACACCTGCACATGCACCGAAAGATAATGCTGTCGTCAAAAACCAGGATTTCTCTCCTGTGGTGGTTGCACAGCTCTCACCTGCTAGAGGGACGCAGGTTCGGGATTCAAGACTGGGTCTTAGTAACCACGGATGCAAGTCTCCGAGGCTGGGGAGCAGTCTCTCAGGGAAAAAACTTCCAGGGACGTTGGTCACAACAGGAAGCCTGCCTTCACATAAACGTTCTGGAGCTAACAGCCATTTACAACGGCCTTCAACAAGCGGTACATCTTCTTCAAGACCGTCCCGTGTAGATCCAGGCGGACAATGTAACAGCAGTCGCATACATAAACAGGCAGGGCAGAACGAAAAGCAGAGCGGCAATGGCAGAGGCGACAAAAATCCTCCGCTTGGCAGAAAAACATCTACAAGCTCTGTCGGCAATATTCATTCCGGGAGTAGACAACTGGGAAGCAGACTTCCTCAGCGGACACGATCTCCATCCAGGAGAGTGGGGCCTCCACCAAGAAGTCTTCGCAGAGGTGACAAGTCTTTGGGGATTTCCTCAAATAGACATGATGGCGTCTTGTCTCAACAAGAAGCTTCAGAGATACTGTTCCAGGTTGAGAGACCCTCAAGCAGTAGCAGTGGATGCACTGGTGACCCAGTGGGTGTTTCCGTCAGTGTATGTTTTCCCTCCACTTCCGCTGATCCCAAAAGTACTCAGGATCATAAGAAAGACAAGGGTTCGAGCAATCTTCATTGCCCCAGACTGGCCAAGAAGGGCTTGGTACCCAGATATTCAGCAGTTACTCATAGGAGATCCTCGGCCTCTTCCTCCCCGGGAGGACCTGCTGCAGCAGGAGCCGTGTGTGTACCAAGACTTACCTCGGCTACGTTTGACGGCATGGCTGTTGAGCGCCGTATCCTAGCCAGGAAGGGTATTCCTAAGGAGGTCATCCCCACCCTTTTTCAGGCCAGAAAGGGAGTGACGTCAAAACATTACCACCGAATTTGGAGAAAATATGTGTCTTGGTGTGAATCCAAGAAGGCTCCAAGAGGATGGTGTGGAGGCGGGCCTACGATTGGGATCAATCAAGGTCCAGATTTCGGCCTTGTCAGTGTTCTTCCAAAAACAATTGGCCTTTCTTCCAGAGGTTCAGACCTTCGTGAAAGGGGTTCTGCACATCCAGCCTCCATTCATGCCTCCAGTGGCACCATGGGACCTTAACGTGGTATTGCAGTTCCTTCAATCGGATTGGTTTGAGCCTCTACAAAAGATAGAGTTGAAGTTTCTCACTTGGAAAGTGGTGATGCTTTTGGCATTGGCATCCGCAAGGCGGGTGTCTGAATTAGGGGCCTTGACTCACAAGAGCCCTTACCTGATTTTCCATGAAGATAGGGCAGAGTTGCGAACTCGACAACATTTTCTTCCGAAGGTGGTTTCTTCTTTTCACATAAACCAACCTATAGTGGTGCCAGTAGTTACTGACACATTCACTGATTCAAAGTCTCTAGATGTGGTTAGAGCTTTGAAAATCTATGTTGCTAGAACAGCTCATATACGGAAAACAGAGGCTCTGTTTGTCCTGAATGATCACAACAAGATTGGCTGTTCTGCTTCCAAGCAGACTATTGCACGTTGGATTAGAAATACGATTCAACAAGCTCATACTACGGCTGGATTGCCGTTACCAACGTCGGTATAGGCCCACTCCACTAGGAAGGTGGGCTCATCCTGGGCGGCTGCCTGGGGGTCTCGGCATTACAACTTTGCCGAGCAGCTACTTGGTCAGGGTCAAACACATTTGCTGAGTTCTACAAGTTTGACACCTTAGCCGATGAGGACCTAAAGTTTGGTCAATTGGTGCTGCAGGGTCATCCGCACTCTCCCGCCCATACTGGAGCTTTGGTATAGACCCCATGGTCTTGATGTCGTCCCCAGCATCCTCTAGGACATATGAGAAAATAGGTTTTTGATAACCTACCGGTAAATCCTTTTCTCCCAGTCCGTAGAGGATGCTGGGCGCCCGTCCCAGTGCGTACTTTACCTGCAGTTTAGTTATTACAGTTACACAAGTTGTGTTATCTTGGTTTCAGCATGTTGCTGCAATTAGTTCATGCCTGTTGGCGTGGGTTATGTTGAATATCATGTGTGCGGCATGGTTGAGGGTGTGAGTTGGTAGATATCTCACCACTAGTTAAGTAATTCCTTTCCTCAAAATGTCAGTCTCCCTGGGCACAGTTCCTACAACTGAGGTCTGGAGGAGGGGCATAGGGGGAGGAGCCAGTTCACACCCAATGAAAAGTCTTTAGAGTGCCCATGTCTCATGCGGATCCCGTCTATACCCCATGGTCTTGATGTCATCCCCAGCATCCTCTACGGACTAGGAGAAAAGGATTTACCGGTAGGTTATCAAAATCCTATTATTTGTGACTAGAGATGAGCGGGTTCGGTTCCTCGGGATCCAAACCCCCCCGAACTTCACCTATTTTACATGGTTCCGAGGCAGCCTCGGATCTTCCTGCCTTGCTCGGTTAACCAGAACGCGCCCGAACGTCATCATCCCGCTGTCGGATTCTCACGAGATTCGTATTCTATCTAAGGAGCCGCGCGTCGCTGCCATTTTCACTCGTGCCTTGGAGATTGAACGGAGAGGACGTGGCTGCGTTCTCTACCTGAAAAGCTCCGTAATCTGTGCTCAGTGTGCTGAAAATATCTGTGCTCAGTGTGCTGCAAATAATCTGTGCTCAGTGTGCTGCAAATATCTACGTTCTCTGCCTGAAAACGCTCCATATCTGTGCTCAGTGTGCTGCAAATATCTGATCAGTGTGCTGCATTGTGGGGACTGGGGACCACCAGTATATAATATATATACTTTTCTATAGCTTCTGTACTGCTTGTCAGGACACATGGTCACAGTTACACCGCTCTGTACTGATATATACAATAATATATATACTTTTCTATAGCCTCCATACTGCTTGTCAGTACACGTGTCACAGTTACACTGCTCTGTACTGATATATACAGTAATATATATACTTTTCTATAGCTTCTATACTGCTTGTCAGGACACACGTGTCACAGTTACACCGCTCTGTACTGATATACAGTAAAATATATATACTTTTCTATAGCTTCTATACTGCTTGTCAGGACACACATGTGTTACAGTTACACCGCTCTGTACTACTACTGATATACAGTAATATATATACTTTTCTATAGCTTCTATACTGCTTGTCAGGACACATGTGTCACAGTTACACTGCTCTGTACTGATATATATACAATAATATATATACTTTTCTATAGCTTCTATACTGCTTGTCAGGACACATGGGTCACAGTTACACCGCTCTGTACTGATATATACAATAATTTTAAATCATTTTCTATAGCTTCTCTACTGCTTGCCAGGACACACATGTGTCACAGTTACACCGATCTGTACTACTACTTATATACAGTAATATATACACTTTTCTATAGCTTCTATACTGCTTGTCAGAACACACATGTGTCACAGTTACACCGCTCTGTACTGATATATATACAATAATATATATACTTTTCTATAGCTTCTATACTGCTTGTCAGGACACACATGTGTCACAGTTACACTGCTCTGTACTGATATATATATACAATAATATATATACTTTTCTATAGCTTCTATACTGCTTGTCAGGACACATGTGTCACAGTTACACCGCTCTGTACCAATTTATACAATAATTTTAAATCATTTTCTATAGCTTCTATACTGCTTGTCAGGACACATGGGTCACAGTTACACCGCTCTGTACTGATATATACAATAATTTTAAATCATTTTCTGTAGCTTCTATACTGCTTGTCAGGACACACATGTGTCACAGTTACACCGCTCTGTACTACTACTGATACACAGTAATATATATACTTTTCTATAGCTTCTATACTGCTTGTCAGGACACATGTGTTACAGTTACACTGCTCTGTATTGATATATATACAATAATATATATACTTTTCTATAGCTTCTATACTGCTTGCCAGGACACATGTGTCACAGTTACACTGCTCTGTACTGATATATACAATAATTTTAAATCATTTTCTATAGCTTCTATACTGCTTGTTAGGACACATGTGTCACAGTTACACCGCTCTGTACTAATATATACAATCATTTTAAATCATTTTCTATAGCTTCTATACTGCTTGTCAGGACACACATGTGTCACAGTCACACCACTCTGTACTACTACTGATACACAGTAATATATATACTTTTCTATAGCTTCTATACTGCTTGTCAGGACACGTGTGTCACAGTTACACCGCTCTGTACTGATATATATATACAATAATATATATACTTTTCTATAGCTTCTATACTGCTTGTCAGGACACATGTGTCACAGTTACACTGCTCTGTACTGATATATATACAATAATATATATACTTTTCTATAGCTTCTATACTGCGTGTCAGGACACATGGGTCACAGTTACACCGCTCTGTACTGATATATACAATAATTTTAAATCATTTTCTATAGCTTCTATACTGCTTGTCAGGACACACATGTGTCACAGTTACACTGCTCTGTACTACTACTGATATACAGTAATATATATACTTTTCTATAGCTTCTATACTCCTTGCCAGGACACATGTGTCACAGTTACACTGATCTGTACTGATATATATACAATAATATATATAATTTTCTATAGCTTCTAGTATTACAGTGCAACATTTTGGTGACTAACAGTATACATATATAGTACAGTACAGTAGGCCATTGCTATTGATATATTACTGGCATATAATTCCACACATTAAAAAATGGAGAACAAAAATGTGGAGGGTAAAATAGGGAAAGATCAAGATCCACTTCCACCTCATGCTGAAGCTGCTGCCACTAGTCATGGCTGAGACGATGAAATGCCATCAACGTCGTCTGCCAAGGCCGATGCCCAATGTCATAGTAGAGAGCATGTAAAATCCAAAAAACAAAAGTTCAGTAAAATGACCAAAAAATCAAAATTAAAAGCGTCTGATGAGAAGCGTAAACTTGCCAATATGCCATTTACGACACGGAGTGGCAAGGAACGGCTGAGGCCCTGTCCTATGTTCATGGCTAGTGGTTCAGCTTCACATGAGGATGGAAGCACTCATCCTCCCGCTAGAAAAATGAAAAGACTTAAGCTGGCAAAAGCACAGCAAAGAACTGTACGTTCTTCTAAATCACAAATCCCCAAGGAGAGTCCAATTGTGTCGGTTGCGATGCCTGACCTTCCCAACACTGGATGGGAAGAGGTGGCGCCTTACACCATTTGCACGCCCCCTGCAAGTGCTGGAAGGAGCACCCGCAGTCCAGTTCCTGATAGTCAAATTGAAGATGTCACTGTTGAAGTACACCAGGATGAGGATATGGGTGTTGCTGGCACTGAGGAGGAAATTGACAAGGGGGATTCTGATGGTGAGGTGGTTTGTTTAAGTCAGGCACCCAGGGAGACACCTGTTGTCCGTGGAACGAATATGGCCATTGACATGCCTGGTCAAATTACAAAAAAAAATCACCTCTTCGGTGTGGAATTATTTCAACAGAAATGCGGACAACAGGTGTCAAGCCGTGTGTTGCCTTTGTCAAGCTGTAATAAGAAGGGGTAAGGACGTTAACCACCTACGAACATCCTCCCTTATATGTCACCTGGAGTGCATTCATCAGAAGTCATTGACAAGTTCAAAAACTTTGGGTGACAGCGGAAGCAGTCCACTGACAACGAAATCCCTTCCTCTTGTACCCAAGCTCCTGCAAACCACACCACCAATTCCCTCAGTGTCAATTTCCTCCTTAGACAGGAACGCCAATAGTCCGGCAGGCCATGTCACTGGCAAGTCTGACGAGTCCTCTCCTAACTGGGATTCCTCCGATGGATCCTTGAGTGTAACCCCTACTGCTGCTGGCGCTGCTGTTGTTGCTGCTGGGAGTCGATCGTCATCCCAGAGGGGAAGTCGGAAGACCACTTGTACTACTTCCAGTAAGCAATTTACTGTCCAACAGTCCTTTGCGAGGAAGATGAAATATCACAGCAGTCATCCTGCTGCAAAGCGGATAACTCAGGTCTTGGCAGCTGCGGTGGTGTTAAACGTGTGTCCGGTATCCACCATTAATTCACAGGGAATTAGAGAATTGCTTGAGGTACTGTGTTCCCGGTACCAAATACCATCTAGGTTCCATTTCTCTAGGCAGGCGATACCGAGAATGTACACAGACGTCAGAAAAAGAGTCACCAGTGTCCTAAAAAATGCAGTTGTACCCAATGTCCACTTAACCACGGACATGTGTACAAGTGGAGCAGGGCAGAATCAGGACTATATGACTGTGACAGCCTACTGGGTAGATGTATTGAATCCCGCAGCAAGAACAGCAGTGGCGGCACCAGAAGCAGCATCTCGCAAACGCCAACTCGTTCCTAGGCAGGCTACGCTTTGTATCACCGCTTTCCATAAGAGGCACACAGCTGACAACCTCTTACGGAAACTGAGGAACATCATTGCAGAATGGCTTACCCCAGTTGGACTCTCCTGGGGATTTGTGACATTTGGTGGTGCAGAATTTTTTTAAAAAACGACAAGGGTGTGCAAGAGATGCTGTCGATGGCCTGAAGAATTGCGGGCCACTTTCGGCATTCAGCCACCGCGTGCCGAAGACTGGAGCACCAGCAAACACTCCTGAACCTGCCCCGCCATCATCTGAAGCAAGAGGTGGTAACGAGATGGAATTCAACCCTCTATATGCTTCAGAGGATGGAGGAGCAGCAAAAGGCCATTCAAGCCTATACATCTGCCTATGATATAGGCAAAGGAGGGGGAATGCACCTGACTCAAGCGCAGTGAAGAATGATTTCAACATTGTGCAAGGTTCTGCAACCCTTTGAACTTGCCACACGTGAAGTCAGTTCAGACATTGCCAGCCTGAGTCAGGTCATTCCCCTCATCAGGCTTTTGCAGAAGAAGCCGGAGAGATTGAAGGAGGAGCTAAAATGGAGCGATTCCGCTAGGCATGTGGGACTTGTGGATGGAGCCCTTAATTCGCTTAACCAGGATTCACGGGTGGTCAATCTGTTGAAATCAGAGCACTACATTTTGGCCACCGTGCTCGATCCTAGGTTTAAAGCCTACTTTGTATCTCTCTTTCCGGCAGACACAAGTGTGCAGAGGTGCAAAGACCTGCTGGTGAGACACTTGTCAAGTCAAGCAGAACGTGACCCGTCAACAGCTCCTCCTTCACATTCTCCCGCAACTGGGGCTGCGAGGAAAAGGCTAAGAATTCCGAGCCCACCCGCTGGCGGTGATGCAGGGCAGTCTGGAGCGAGTGCTGACATCTGGTCCGGACTGAAGGACCTGCCAACGATTACTGACATGTCGTCTACTGTCACTGCATATGATTCTGTCACCATTGAAAGAATTATGGAGGATTATATGAGTGACCACATCCAAGTAGGCACGTCAGACAGTCCGTACGTATACTGGCAGGAAAAAGAGGCAATTTGGAGGCCCTTGCACAAACTGGCTTTATTTTACCTAAGTTGCCCCCCCCTCCAGTGTGTACTCCGAAAGAGTGTTTAGTGCATCCGCTCACCTTGTCAGCAATCGGCATACGAGGTTACTTCCAGAAAATGTGGAGAAGATGATGTTCATCAAAATGAATTATAATCAATTCCTCCGTGGAGACAACTCGGAATGATCACCTATATTATTTTTAGTCCTAAAATTTGCACCGAGGTCGCTGGATGACTAAGCTAAGCAACCTAAGTGGCCGGCACAAACACTTGTCCCAACTAGGAGTGGCACTGCAGTGTCAGAATCCTCCTTGTCAATTTCCTCCTCAGCACCAGCAACACCCATATCCTCATCCTGGTGTACTTCAACAGTGACATCTTCAATTTGACTATCAGGAACTGGACTGCGGGTGCTCCTTCCAGCACTTGCAGGGGGCGTGCAAATGGTGTAAGGCGCCACCTCTTCCCGTCCAGTGTTGGGAAGGTCAGGCATCGCAGCCGACACAATTGGACTCTCCTTGGGGATTTGTGATTTAGAAAAATGCACAGTTCTTTGCTGTGCTTTTGCCAGCTTAAGTCTTTTCATTTTTCTAGTGAGAGGATGAGTGCTTCCATCCTCATGTGATGCTGAACCACTAGCCATGAACATAGGCCAGGGCCTCAGCCGTTCCTTGTCACTCCATGTCGTAAATGGCATATTGGCAAGTTTACGCTTCTCCTCAGACGCTTTTAATTTTGATTTTTGGGTCATTTTACTGAACTTTTGAGTTTTGGATTTTACATGCTCTCTACTATGACATTGGGCATCGGCCTTGGCAGACGACGTTGATGGCATTTCATCGTCTCGGCCATGACTAGTGGCAGCAGCTTCAGCACAAGGTGGAAGTGGATCTTGATCTTTCCCTATTTTACCCTCCACATTTTTGTTCTCCATTTTTTAATATGTGGAATTATATGCCAGTATCAATAGCAATGGCCTACTACTATATATACTGCGCACAACTGAAATGCACCACAGGTATGGATGGATAGTATACTTGACGACACAGAGGTAGGTAGAGCAGTGGCCTACTGTACCGTACTGCTATATATTATATACTGGTGGTCAGCAAACTGTGCAAAACTGAAATGCACCACAGGTATGGATGGATAGTATACTTGACGACACAGAGGTAGGTAGAGCAGTGGCCTACTATACCATAATGCTATATATTATATACTGGTGGTCAGCAAACTGTGCAAAACTGAAATGCACCACAGGTATGGATGGATAGTATACTTGACGACACAGAGGTAGGTAGAGCAGTGGCCTACTGTACCGTACTGCTATATATTATATACTGGTGGTCAGCAAACTGTGCTAAACTTAAATGCACCACAGGTATGGATGGATAGTATACTTGACGACACAGAGGTAGGTAGAGCAGTGGCCTACTGTACTGTACTGCTATATATTATATACTGGTGGTCAGCAAACTGTGCAAAACTGAAATGCACCACAGGCATGGATGGATAGTATACTTGACGACACAGAGGTGGGTAGAGCAGTGGCCTACTGTACCATACTGCTATATATTATATACTGGTGGTCAGCAAACTGTGCAAAACTGAAATGCACCACAGGTATGGATGGATAGTATACTTGACGACACAGAGGTAGGTAGAGCAGTGGCCTTCTGTACCGTACTCCTATATATTATATACTGGTGGTCAGCAAAATTATGCACTGTACTCCTACTATATACTACAATGCAGCAGAGATATGGAGCGTTTTTCAGGCAGAGAACGTATAATACTGGTGGTCACTGGTCAGCAAAACTCTGCACTGTACTCCTCCTATATAATACTGCTGGTCCCCAGTCCCCACAATAAAGCAGTGTGAGCACAGATACATGCAGCACACTGAGCACAGATATGGAGCGTTTTTCAGGCAGAGAACGTATAATACTGGTGGTCACTGGTCAGCAAAACTCTTCACTGTACTCCTCCTATATAATACTGCTGGTCCCCAGTCCCCACAATAAAGCAGTGTGAGCACAGATATATGCAGCACACTGAGCACAGATATGGAGCGTTTTTCAGGCAGACAACGTATAATACTGGTGGTCACTGGTCAGCAAAACTCTGCACTGTACTCCTCCTATAATACTGCTGGTCCCCAGAATAAAGATATGCAGCCCCCTGAAACAAAGTGAGAGGACGCTAGCCACGTCCTCTCACTATCATTTCCAATGCACGAGTGAAAAATGGCGGCGACGCGCGGCTCCTTATATAGAATCCGAATCTCGCGAGAATCCGACAGCGGGATGATGACGTTCGGGCGCGCCCGGGTTAACCGAGCCATACGGCAGAATCCGAGTATGCCTCGGACCCGTGTAAAATGGGTGAAGTTCGGGGGGGGGTTCCTCGGAATCCGAACCCGCTCATCTCTAATAATACTATGGGATCAAAATGACCCCCAAATTCTATGATTTAAGCTGATTTTGAGGGGTTTTTGTAAAACAACACCCGAATCCAAAACACACCCGAATCCGACAAAAAATTTTCAGGGAGGTTTTGCCAAAACGCGTCCGAATCCAAAACACGGCTGCGGAACCGAATCCAAAACCAAAACACAAAACCCGAAAAATGTCCGGTGCACATCATCTGTAATGCACCTTGAGTCTATTTGAAGAAAATTGCTATATAAATAAAATGTGCTCTATCTCTTTTAATTTGAAAGGACTATTTTTAGGTTTATTAGGTGGAAAACAAAACACAGCGGTAAATATAAAGTACGGGTTTATAGACATGGAGATGTGGCCAACAGCAACTAATCAGATTCTACTTATCATTTATCTAGCACCTTATAGAAGGCAATAGCTACAGTAGATTCTCATTGGCTGCTATGGAAAACATCTCAACTTCTATGAATCCACACTATAGCAAATACATACCTCCCAACTGTCCCGATTTTCGCGATACAGTCCCGTTTTTTGGGGACTGTCCCGCTGTCCCACCCGCGGGCCAAAGTGTCCCGCGGTGGGGGGGGGGCAGTTGGGAGGCTCTGTCTCTCACTGCCCTGCTTGGAGTCAGATGGAGAAGTGGCATGCCAGCGGCTCACAAAGCGCTGGGCATGCCCCCTCAGTGACGAAAACGGGGCGTGGCTCGCGTTCACGGTCCTCCCGCGAAGCCACGCCCCCTTTTCATAGGCCACACCCTTCCATAGACCCCGTCCCCTTTTCGGGGGCGCGCTCGGGTTCGCCGCGCGTGTGTCCCTCTTCAAGCCGAGTCAAAGTTGGGAGGTATGGTAAATATACTCCTGTGTCTTCCACCTAATATACCTAAAAATAGTCATTTAAAATTGAAGGTGATAGATCACCTGACAGTGCTTATAAAATACTTTTCTGCAGCGGGGTACAGTGTGTTCCACAGAGAATACATTGGGGTGTAGAAATGGGTCTTGATCCAGAGGCACCAACAGGCTAAAGCTTTAGACTGTCCCAGAATGCATTGCGGGGCCTCCTCTATAACCCCGCCTCCAAGCTCTCCTGGTTCGCGTGGCTGCTACTAAGGGAGGAGGTAAGAGGGTCCCCAAGGCGGGACCCGCCATTAAATCGCGTTCCGGTCACGGTTTAAGGAGACGAACCGCGACGCTGTCAGTGCCGCCCCCCCCGCAGAAGTGCAAAGGCATCACACAGCAGCGATGCCTTTGCACCTCAAGAGTTGCTCCCGACCAGCGCATTTAGTGTGTTGGCTGGGAGCTACTCGTCACTCCCTGTCCCGCAGCGGCTGCGTGTGACGTAATGCAGCAGCCGCGGCCCGCCCCCCCCACTGGTCCGGCCATGCCTGCATTGGCGGGACCGCTCCCCCTTAACGGCGGCTTAACGCCGCCGTCCAGCCCCCTTCCACCCAGCAACCGCCTCAGCCTCAGGGACGATCGCTAGGCAACGACGGCTGCCATGTGCCGGCATGCACAGTTCTGACCCGATCGCTGCACTGCGACAAACTGCAGTGAGCGATCGGGTCGGAATGACCCCCTAAGTCTGACTGACCTGGCTCAGTTAATCCTATTAAAGGCCAAGATAAACGTGGACCCATCTGTATACATCAGGTCTCAGACCGTGCATTGTTTTTATATATATATATATATATATATATTTATTTATTTATATGTGTTCATATAATAATCCAATGCAATTTTATTGTCATGAAAATAAGTATCTGCATTGCAAACGTGTGACTACAGTATGTGTGCCTCTATCTGCTATGTGCTTTCACTGTGGTGTATCCCAGATATATCTATCACTGTATACTGTACCCTGGGGACTAGGTGCATCTGGGTCCATATATAGTGCGTCACACTATTTACCTATTATATTTATTCTACTGTGTACTCAGTCACATAATACTGGATTTATTCGCAGGTATTGTGTACTGGATACTCAGTCACATGCTAACGGATTAAGTTGCAGGTATTGTACTCTGTCTGGCTTCATCGTACTAAGCCGCTCTGTGTTGTATTTGTGTATAATGTTTAACATGTAGAGCAGTAAATCTGGGGACGCTCCTGCATCATCCTGCAGAGTATGCGCAATGGATTTACCTGAGGGGGAAGTTTTGTGTGATGGTCTGTGTGCTATGTCTCATACATCTCCCAGTCAGTCCGCAGGTCCTGTAATCAATCAAGAGCCAACCTGAGCTGCATTCTCAAACCCACTGGGTTCTCTAGTTGAATGTTTTATGCCCCCTATGGGACCACCTGTAACATTACAGTCTCTGATGTCCCCATGGTTACTCCGCTTTGGGCGGGAAAATTTTGCCTCATGGATTGTAGCGAATGACTCATTCCCTGGTCAGGCAAAACCCTATTCCAGGTAACTCTCGTGTCTCTGGCTTCCTCCTCCCTATCCAATAATCTCTCTGATATTTTATCTGAAAAGAGGGGGATCATGCTGTCCTGTCAGTCATAGGCATGCGTACGGGGGGTGCCTGGTGCGCACAGGCACCCCCTAATGTCTGCCCCCCCCCCCGCACGCCTGCAATGATTGTGAGCCTAGCCTACTGCAGTGCCAGTTTGTCACTGTGCCTCCCCCCAGCTGCGCCCGCTGATACTGTTTATACTTTAATGTCCAACTCCGCCATCTCCGCCTCGCACACCCTCCCTCCTCTTCCACCCGCACTCTCCTCCCACCATGTGTTACGCCAAGGCCACAGGCCCAGCCCAGGCAGCTTTCCTCTCAGGAGGTATGGAATCCCATACAATCTGCTGTGCTGCAGCGGGGACGGTAAATCCGGAGCCCTGAGTTAACCTACCAGCCCCAGCCAGAATCCCTCCAGTAGAAAGAGAAACTGTCAGAGCAAGCTGGCATACAAATTCAGGAGACAAAAAGGTGCACAAATATTACTTATAATTAGCAGGACGCAACTACCCACCTGACTCACTATATATATCGCTAGAATTTTTTTCCCATTCGCACCTTCATTTATATATATATATATATATATATATATAGGAATAGGAGGGGATGAGGGTTAGTAGCGACCTCGGTGTCAGTAAAGCTAAAAACTGGCAGTAGGTTTATAAATGTTAAAAGGCTATTTATTCACATGAAATTTCAAACATAAAAGAGATACATAAAAAATATGGGACAATTTAAAACACAACTGAACTAAAAGCACCAAATAAAAGAGTATATAAAATTATCCTTATCTTAGAGAGAGGTAGGTACAGGTCACCCAACGCGTTTCGTCTGATGAGACTTCTTCACAGGACATCCCGCCCCCTCACAATCCCGAAATGCCGACCAACAGGGACTATTCCCACTCGTGGGACACCCATATACTGGGAATAGAACCCCCCAGCCATCAGTATGCTGACCGGGATCGGTATGCTGACCGGGCATACCACACCCGTACATTTGAACATTGAATTATCTTATGAGAGTTTTTGCAGTTTCCTTTTTCTTGATATTTTTTAAATGATTGTAATATAACAAAACATGATGTTATTATACCAAAAAACAGTGCACAGTGACACTGACAAATTTTTTCAGTCTACCATTACAGTATTATACTGTACTGTATGTATATTATAAGGGTTGAGCGATATAATCTAAGATTATAAATAGGGTTCCTCTCAGGAATCGGAGCCGTCACCGGAGGGGAGGACACAGAGAGCTGAGCAAGTGTGAGGGGTTATCCTTCTTTTCTCTTTATCTTTTTTATTATTATTATTATTATTTTTTTTTACATATATATACTAGCTGAGCCAAGCATTCAGTAGTTTCCTGAGTGCACCTATAGTCTATAGATGCACTCAGGAAACTACTGAATGCTTTGCACAGCTAGTATATTTATATGTAACCCTTTTCTTTTTTTTCATGTGCACCCACAGATCTAATTTTTTTATATCTCATACTTTTCTTTTTTATAACTTTACTGTATTTGGCCAGGCCTATATTGTTTAGTTTGCAATGAGTGCCAATGGGCAGTGCTAGACACGCTCAATGGGTGGTGTTAGTCACATCCAATAGGCGGTGCTAGACACACCCCTCCAATCGTGCACCCCCTAATAAAATGTGCTGTGCACGCCTATGCTGTCAGTCCCTATATTAGGCGTTCCTGACAAGGATTTTCCTTTGCTAAATGATACCACTGCACTGGGTAACAAATCCTACAAATCACTGATGATAAGAGGATTTCCCTGCTGTGGTTAAGCAAACTGATATGTTCACACGTCAGGGGGTAATTAAAACTCTGTTACCACAATCTGACCATTAAGTGTACATCAGACAAGACTCCTGATCTAATCCAAGGAAGACATTCCCCCCCATCTACAACGGGCATTAGCTCAACATCCTCCCCCTGCAGAGTTATATAATTCACTGCTACTGAACTCGTGTCACCCATCGGGTGTCATCCACTCTCACCACTGTCACCTCACTGTTGGAACCAACAGGTAAGCGTGTGGAGGGATTCCTGAAGTCTATTACTCCCTTGCAGGTGTGTACATAGACCACGATTGCGTTCTCTTGGGGCTGCAAAATAGATTGATGACTGGATCAGCCATTAGGGGAAGAGCTGCCCAAGGATATATCTGACAATGCCAGACATTCCCTGTCTCACAATACCACCGCCACCTTTTTCTTCACCAGGAGGCGTCCCCTGAGGTGGGTGTGTTGGCTACCAAGGCGTCAAATACGTCTGTCCTGGTTTGCCGTATTCTGTGGTTGAGGTCGTGGATGGTGGACCTGGACTCCAAAAGTCCTTGGCGTTATTCCCCTTTTACTGAGGACATCTTATTTGAGGAAGATCTAATTAAAAGTGGAGTCTGAATTAGTGATGAGCACCGGAAATTTTTCGGGTTTTGTGTTTTGGTTTTGGGTTCGGTTCCGCGGCCGTGTTTTGGGTTCGAACGCGTTTTGGCAAAACCTCACCGAATTTTTTTTGTCGGATTCGGGTGTGTTTTGGATTCGGGTGTTTTTTTCAAAAAACCCTAAAAAACAGCTTAAATCACAGAATTTGGGGGTCATTTTGATCCCAAAGTATTATTAACCTCAATAACCATAATTTCCACTCATTTTCAGTCTATTCTGAACACCTCACAATATTATTTTTAGTCCTAAAATTTGCACCGAGGTCGCTGGATGACTAAGCTCAGCGACCCAAGTGGCCGACACAAACACCTGGCCCATCTAGGAGTGGCACTGCAGTGTCACGCAGGATGGCCCTTCAAAAAACTACTCCCCAAACAGTACATGACGCAAAGAAGAAAAAAAAGAGGCGCAATGAGGTAGCTGTGTGACTAAGATAAGCGACCCTAGTGGCCGACACAAACACCTGGCCCATCTAGGAGTGGCACTGCAGTGTCACGCAGGATGGCCCTTCCAAACCCCCCCCCCCCAAACAGCACATGACGCAAAGAAAAAAAGAGGCGCAATGAGGTAGCTGTGTGACTAAGATAAGCGACCCAAGTGGCCGACACAAACACCTGGCCAATCTAGGAGTGGCACTGCAGTGTCACGCAGGATGGCCCTTCCAAAAAACACCCCCCAAACAGCACATGACGCAAAGAAAAAAAGAGGCGCAATGAGGTAGCTGTGTGACTAAGATAAGCGACCCAAGTGGCTGACACAAACACCTGGCCCATCTAGGAGTGGCACTGCAGTGTCACGCAGGATGGCCCTTCCAAAAAACACCCCCCAAACAGCACATGACGCAAAGAAAAAAAGAGGCGCAATGAGGTAGCTGTGTGACTAAGATAAGCGACCCAAGTGGCCGACACAAACACCTGGCCCATCTAGGAGTGGCACTGCAGTGTCACGCAGGATGGCCCTTCCAAAAACTACTCCCCAAACAGCACATGACGCAAAGAAAAATGAAAGAAAAAAGAGGTGCAAGATGGAATTGTCCTTGGGCCCTCCCACCCACCCTTATGTTGTATAAACAGGACATGCACATTTTAACCAACCCATCATTTCAGTGACAGGGTCTGCCACACGACTGTGACTGAAATGACGGGTTGGTTTGGACCCCCACCAAAAAAGAAGCAATTAATCTCTCCTTGCACAAACTGGCTCTACAGAGGCAAGATGTCCACCTCATCATCATCCTCCGATATATCACCGTGTACATCCCCCTCCTCACAGATTATCAATTCGTCCCCACTGGAATCCACCATCTCAGCTCCCTGTGTACTTTGTGGAGGCAATTGCTGCTGGTCAATGTCTCCACGGAGGAATTGATTATAATTCATTTTAATGAACATCATCTTCTCCACATTTTCTGGATGTAACCTCGTACGCCGATTGCTGACAAGGTGAGCGGCGGCACTAAACACTCTTTCGGAGTACACACTTGTGGGAGGGCAACTTAGGTAGAATAAAGCCAGTTTGTGCAAGGGCCTCCAAATTGCCTCTTTTTCCTGCCAGTATAAGTATGGACTGTCTGACGTGCCTACTTGGATGCGGTCACTCATATAATCCTCCACCATTCTTTCAATGGGGAGAGAATCATATGCAGTGACAGTAGACGACATGTCCGTAATCGTTGTCAGGTCCTTCAGTCCGGACCAGATGTCAGCATCAGCAGTCGCTCCAGACTGCCCTGCATCACCGCCAGCGGGTGGGCTCGGAATTCTGAGCCTTTTCCTCGCACCCCCAGTTGCGGGAGAATGTGAAGGAGGAGATGTTGACAGGTCGCGTTCCGCTTGACTTGACAATTTTGTCACCAGCAGTTCTTTGAACCCCAGCAGACTTGTGTCTGCCGGAAAGAGAGATCCAAGGTAGGTTTTAAATCTAGGATCGAGCACGGTGGACAAAATGTAGTGCTCTGATTTCAACAGATTGACCACCCGTGAATCCTTGTTAAGCGAATTAAGGGCTCCATCCACAAGTCCCACATGCCTAGCGGAATCGCTCTGTGTTAGCTCCTCCTTCAATGTCTCCAGCTTCTTCTGCAAAAGCCTGATGAGGGGAATGACCTGACTCAGGCTGGCAGTGTCTGAACTGACTTCACGTGTGGCAAGTTCAAAAGGTTGCAGAACCTTGCACAACGTTGAAATCATTCTCCACTGCGCTTGAGACAGGTGCATTCCACCTCCTATATCGTGCTCAGTTGTATAGGCTTGAATGGCCTTTTGCTGCTCCTCCAACCTCTGAAGCATATAGAGGGTTGAATTCCACCTCGTTACCACTTCTTGCTTCAGATGATGGCAGGGCAGGTTCAGGCGTTTTTGGTGGTGCTCCAGTCTTCTGTACAGGCACCACGCCGAAAGTGTCCCGCAATTCTTCTGGCCACCGACAGCATCTCTTGCACCCCCCTCTCGTTTTTTAAATAATTCTGCACCACCAAATTCAAGGTATGTGCAAAACATGGGACGTGCTGGAATTTGCCCATATTTAATGCACACACAATATTGCTGGCGTTGACCGATGCCACAAATCCACAGGAGAGTCCAATTGGGGTAAGCCATTCTGCGATGATCTTCCTCAGTTGCCGTAAGAGGTTTTTAGCTGTGTGCGTATTCTGGAAAGCGGTGATGCAAAGCGTAGCCTGCCTAGGAAAGAGTTGGCGTTTGCGAGATGCTGCTACTGGTGCCGCCGCTGCTGTTCTTGCTGCGGGAGGCAATACATCTACCCAGTGGGCTGTCACAGTCATATAGTCCTGAGTCTGCCCTGCTCCACTTGTCCACATGTCCGTGGTTAAGTGGACATTGGGTACAACTGCATTTTTTAGGACACTGGTGAGTCTTTTTCTGAGGTCTGTGTACATTTTCGGTATCGCCTGCCTAGAGAAATGGAACCTAGATGGTATTTGGTACCGGGGACACAGTACCTCCAACAAGTCTCTAGTTGGCTCTGCAGTAATGATGGATACCGGAACCACGTTTCTCACCGCCCAGGATGCCAAGGACTCAGTTATCCGCTTTGCAGCAGGATGACTGCTGTGATATTTCATCTTCCTCGCAAAGGACTGTTGGACAGTCAATTGCTTGGTGGAAGTAGTAAAAGTGGTCTTACGAGTACGACTTCCCCTCTGGGATGACCATCGACTCCCAGCAGCAACAACAGCAGCGCCAGCAGCAGTAGGCGTTACACGCAAGGATGCATCGGAGGAATCCCAGGCAGGAGAGGACTCGTCTGAATTGCCAGTGACATGGCCTGCAGGACTATTGGCATTCCTGGGGAAGGAGGAAATTGACACTGAGGGAGTTGGTGGGGTGGTTTGCGTGAGCTTGGTTACAAGAGGAAGGGATTTACTGGTCAGTGGACTGCTTCCGCTGTCGCCCAAAGTTTTTGAACTTGTCACTGACTTATGATGAATGCGCTGCAGGTGACGTATAAGGGAGGATGTTCCGAGGTGGTTAACGTCCTTACCCCTACTTATTACAGCTTGACAAAGGCAACACACGGCTTGACAAATGTTGTCCGCATTTCTGTTGAAATACTTCCACACCGAAGAGCTGATATTTTTGGTATTTTCACCAGGCATGTCAATGGCCCTATTCCTCCCACGGACAACAGGTGTCTCCCCGGGTGCCTGACTTAAACAAACCACCTCACCATCAGAATCCTCCTGGTCAATTTCCTCCCCAGCGCCAGCAACACCCATATCCTCCTCATCCTGGTGTATTTCAACACTGACATCTTCAATCTGACTATCAGGAACTGGACTGCGGGTGCTCCTTCCAGCACTTGCAGGGGGCGTGCAAATGGTGGAAGGCGCATGCTCTTCACGTCCAGTGTTGGGAAGGTCAGGCATCGCAAACGACACAATTGGACTCTCCTTGTGGATTTGTGATTTCGAAAAACGCACAGTTCTTTGCTGTGCTTTTGCCAGCTTGAGTCTTTTCATTTTTCTAGCGAGAGGCTGAGTGCTTCCATCCTCATGTGAAGCTGAACCACTAGCCATGAACATAGGCCAGGGCCTCAGCCGTTCCTTGCCACTCCGTGTGGTAAATGGCATATTGGCAAGTTTACGCTTCTCCGACGACAATTTTATTTTAGATTTTTGAGTCTTTTTTTTTACTGATATTTGGTGTTTTGGATTTTACATGCTCTGTACTATGACATTGGGCATCGGCCTTGGCAGACGACTTTGATGGCATTTCATCGTCTTGGCCATGACTAGTGGCAGCAGCTTCAGCACGAGGTGGAAGTCGATCTTGATCTTTCCCTATTTTTGGAACCTCAACATTTTTGTTCTCCATATATTAATAGGCACAACTAAAAGGCACCTCAGGTAAACAATGGAGATGGATGGATACTAGTATACTTATGGATGGACGAGCGACTGCCGACACAGAGGTAGCTACAGCCGTGGACTACCGTACTGCGTCTGCTGCTAATATAGACTGGATGATAATGATATAAAAAATATATATATATCACTACTGCAGCCGGACAGGTATATATTATATAATGACGGACCTGCTGGACACTGTCAGCACTGCAGACTCCTAAAGTAAGCTACTAGTATCAAGAAGATAGAAAAAAAAACAACACCACAGGTAGGTGGTATACAATTATGGATGGACGAGCGACTGCCGACACAGAGGTAGCTACAGCCGTGGACTACCGTACTGCGTCTGCTGCTAATATAGACTGGATGATAATGATATAAAAAATATATATATATCACTACTGCAGCCGGACAGGTATATATTATATAATGACGGACCTGCTGGACACTGTCAGCACTGCAGACTCCTAAAGTAAGCTACTAGTATCAAGAAGATAGAAAAAACAAAAACACAACAGGTAGGTGGTATACAATTATGGATGGACGAGCGACTGCCGACACAGAGGTAGCTACAGCCGTGGACTACCGTACTGCGTCTGCTGCTAATATAGACTGGATGATAATGATATAAAAAAAATATATATATCACTACTGCAGCCGGACAGGTATATATTATATAATGACGGACCTGCTGGACACTGTCAGCATTGCAGACTCCTAAAGTAAGCTACTAGTATCAAGAAGATAGAAAAAAAAAAAACACCACAGGTAGGTGGTATACAATTATGGATGGACGAGCGACTGCCGACACAGAGGTAGCTACAGCCGTGGACTACCGTACTGCCTCTGCTGCTAATATAGACTGGATGATAATGATATAAAAAAAATATATATATCACTACTGCAGCCAGACAGGTATATATTATATAATGACAGACCTGCTGGACACTGTCAGCACTGCAGACTCCTAAAGTAAGCTACTAGTATCAAGAAGATAGTAAAAAAAAACACCACAGGTAGGTGGTATACAATTATGGATGGACGAGCGACTGCCGACACAGAGGTAGCTACAGCCGTGGACTACCGTACTGCGTCTGCTGCTAGTATAGACTGGATGATAATGATATAAAAAATATATATATATCACTACTGCAGCCGTACAGGTATATATTATATAATGACGGACCTGCTGGACACTGTCAGCACTGCAGACTCCTAAAGTAAGCTACTAGTATCAAAAAGATAGAAAAAAAAACCACACAACAGGTAGGTGGTATACAATTATGGATGGACGAGCGACTGCCGACACAGAGGTAGCTACAGCCGTGGACTACCGTACTGCGTCTGCTGCTAATATAGACTGGATGATAATGATATAAAAAATATATATATATCACTACTGCAGCCGGACAGGTATATATTATGTAATGACGGACCTGCTGGACACTGTCAGCACTGCAGACTCCTAAAGTAAGCTACTAGTATCAAGAAGATAGAAAAAAAAAACACCACAGGTAGGTGGTATACAATTATGGATGGACGAGCGACTGCCGACACAGAGGTAGCTATAGCCGTGGACTACCGTACTGTTTCTGCTGCTAATATAGACTGGATGATAATGATATAAAAAATATATATATATCACTACTGCAGGACAGGTATATATTATATAATGACGGACCTGCTGGACACTGTCAGCAGAATGCGTTTATAGAATAAAAACACCACACGACGAGTGTTTAACTTTTTCAGGCAGACAATCACAATATACTGGTGGTCACTGGTCACTGGTCAGTCACACTGGCAGTGGCACAAAAGTGTGCACTGTTAAATATATGTACTCCTGCTATAACTGCTCCCCAGTCTCCCCCACACAATTAAGCTGTGTGAGCAGTGAGCACTCAGCACAGTCAGATATACATAGATGATGCAGCACACTGAGGCTGAGCACAGATATGGTATACTGTGTCACTGTGTATCGTTTTTTTTCAGGCAGAGAACGGATTATATTAAATAATAATAAAACTGCACTGGTGGTCACTGGTCAGTCACTAGTAAACTCTGCACTCTCTGAGTACTCCTAAGCTCCAGTAAATCAAGTGTCTCACTCTCACTATCTATTTCTATTCTAAACGGAGAGGACGCCAGCCACGTCCTCTCCCTATCAATCTCAATGCACGTGTGATATATAGAATCCGAGTCTCGCGATAGAATACGAGCCTCGCGAGAATCCGACAGCGGGATGATGACGTTCGGGCGCGCTCGGGTTAGCCGAGCAAGGCGGGAAGATCCGAGTCTGCCTCGGACCCGTGTAAAAAGCGTGAAGTTCGGGGGGGTTCGGTTTCCGAGAAACCGAACCCGCTCATCACTAGTCTGAATCAGCTGCTACTATGACTACCTGTCTCCCAAATGCTACTCCTTCTGCACAGAAGGCAAAAGGTACCACTTTTCTCTGCTCTCAGCCTTAAGGGAAAGCGAGGGTCAGGCATACCCGAGCTTGTCTCGTGCTCCCAACAACCACTAAGCCCAAGGCCTAACGTTCCTGGGCTGCTTGTCAGCATGCTTCTCATGACAAGCCTGCTGCATGATGGGACAGGCCTCCCCCTGGGGGATCCCAGGGTGGGGGTCCGACATCTACAATTCATCCAGATCTGGTTAATGACCACTTCAGACATATGGGTGCGAGAAATTGTTTCTCACGGGTATGCAGTCTCTTCCCACAGACGTCCCCCTCGCCAGTTCTGCACATCAGTTATCCCTTCAGATCCATTAAAGGCGCAATCACTACTGATGGTTCTGCGTTTCCTCCTGGATACAGGAGTGGTAGTGCCGGTACCTCTGTCCCAGAGAGGCAGAGAATACTACTCAACCTTGTTTCTAGTCCCGAAACTTGATGGGTCTTTCGGCTTATTCTCAACCTCAAATCACTGAACAAGTTTGTGGGAGTGTCCAAGTTCCGTATGGAAACACTGCACTCAAATGTACTGGCCATGGACCTAGAGACAATATGGTATCCCTGGTTATACAAGATGCTTACCTGCATATGCCTATTGCCATATCGCATCAGCAATGTCTGCAATTTACTATTGCCAATCTTCAATATCAATTCCAGGCTCTGCCGTTTGGACTGGCCATGGCCCCTTGGGTCTTCACCAAGGTTATGGCCATAATGACGGCTCATCTCCATTGCCAGGGAGTCAGGATCCTGCCGTATCTGGTCGATTTGCTGATTCTGGCAAACTCCCACAATGTCCTCCTCAGTCATCTACAACTGACGGTAAACTTCCTACAAGCCCACGAGTGGCTAATCAACTGGAAGAAGTCCTCGCTGGTCCCTGCTCGGAGCATGGTGCAACTGGGGGCACTACCAAACATACACAGTCAACGGCGGTTTCTATCTCCAGAGAAGGTCCTGAAACTTCAGGACAAGATTAGATACTTCCTTTCCCGCCCAAGAGTGTCAGTACACTTGGTGATGTAAGTACTTGGCCTTATGGTGTCGGCTTTCGACAAGGTAGAGTACGCTCAAATCCATTCCCGCCCTCTACAGAGGTTAATCCTTTCCAAGTGGAATGGCCTGCCTCATTGGATCAGGTCTCACATGATCTCCTTGACTCCGGAGGTTCTCCTGTCGCTGACCTGGTGGCTACAGGACCAGCAGTTGAGCAGGGGCCGTCCCTTCTGTACCCCCAACTGGGTCCTACTGACTACGGACGCCAGTCTGAAGGGTTGGGGGCGCGGTGTTGGAGCAACACTCTTTCCAGGGTCGGTGGACCATGGAGGAATCACTCCTCCCGATAAACATTCTGGAATTGCGGGCAGTGTTCAATACTTTGTCTCTCGCCCTGCCTCTTATACAGAACAGGCCTGTTCAAGTACGGTCAGACCACGCCATCACGGTGGCGTACATAAACCATCAGGGTGACACTCGAAGCCTCATGCGAATGATGGAAGTGTCAAAAATCCTTAGTTGGGTGGAATGCCTTCTGCCGGCAATATCGGCAGTGTTCATTCCGGGAGTCCTCAACTGAGAAGGTGATTTCCTCAGTCTTCAGGACGTACACGCCGGAGAGTGGAGTCTTCATCAGGAAGTCTTTCAACTCCCAGTGAACAAGTGGGGCCTACCAATTGTAGACTTGATGGCGTCTCGACACTATCACAAAGTTCCGGTCTTCGGATCAAGAACCAGGGACCCTCAAGCATAGTTCATGGACGATATGGCAATTCCATGGAACTTTCGGCTGCCCTACGTGTTCCCTCCAGTGTCACTCCTGCCCAGGGTACTAAGGAAATTCAAACAAGTAGGAGGAATACTACTTCTAGTCGCTCCAGCATGGCCCAGAAGGCATTGGTTCTCAGACCTGCAGGGTCTATCGATAGAGCATCCTCTTCTACTTCCTCAACGCCCAGACCTACTCGTTCAGGGCCCTTGTGTTTATCCAGACCTGGCCAGACTGGCTTTGACGGCATTGCTCTTGAAGCTTCACTCCTGAGGGCCAAAGGATTCTCTGAGGTTGTCATCCAAACTATGCTGAAGTCCTGAAAACTGGCATCTGCGCAGATTTATTATAGGGTCTGGAATTCTTACTTCACCTGGTGTGCTGCTAAGAATTACGATGCTTACAAATTCAGTACTTCCAGACTTCTGGCTTGTTTGCAACAAGGCCTGGATTTAGGCCTTCGTCTGGCCTCCCTCAAGGTTCACATATCTGCCTTGTGGGTGTGGTTTCAGAGAAAAATTGCATCTATACCTGACTTTCATACATTCACTCACTGTGTACTGCGGATTCAACCTCCCTATGTCCCTCCTGTGGCTCCATGGGATTTTCTGTTGTCCTGTAGGCCCTGCAAGAGTCTCCATTTAAACCTCTTGAGTCTGTGGACCTTAAATGGCTCAAGGCCAAGGTCCTGTTTCTGCTGGCTTATGCCTCTGCTAGAAGGGTGTCAGACTTCGGCACTATGTCCTGTTGTCCACCCTTTTTGATATTTCATCGTGACCGAGCAGTTCTTAGACCTCGCCCTGATTTATTTACCTAAGGTGGTGTCATCTTTTCACCTTAATCAAGAGATTGTGGCTCCAGCCTTCATCTCTTCCGAATTGTCCTCCAAAGAATGGTCTTTGGATGTGGTACAGGCTTTCCGTTTATATGCAGAGAGGACTACCTCTATCAGGAGGTCAGATACCCTCTTTGTACTGTTTGGTTTCCACAAACGTGGCTGGCCTGAGAATAAGCAGACCTTGGCCAGATGGATTAGAATGGTTATTGCACAAGCTTATGCTCAGGCTGGACTCCGGGCTCCTGCTGCTATTAAAGCCCATTCTACTCGGTCTGTTGGACCCTCATGGGCAGCCCTCGCCATGGCGCGTCGCAGAACAATTGTGCAAGGCGGCTACGTTGTCCTCAGTTAACACATTTATTAGGTTCTATGCCTTTGATACTTCCGCCTCCCAGGATGCTTCCTTTGGACGCCGGGTTCTCATGCCCGCTAAGGTGCATCCCCTCCCTTGAGGAACTGCTTTAGGACATCCCCGATGTATTCCCTGTGGAACACAGTGTAATCCGCTGCAGAAAAGGAGATTTATGGTAGACTTACCATGGTAAAAACACTTTCTGTGAGGTACACTGGGTTCCACAGGGCGCCCACCCTGATGCACTTAGCTTCTTTGGGTTTATATGGCATTAGCCGCTAGTCCTGTCTCCTGTCGTGAGAACGTGGTCTACGTGACTAACGTCTGCCTTCTGTTTTACCTGCTTCTGCATTGGACTAGTTAACAAAACTGAGCTCACAGTGCCTGGAAGCGGGGTTATAGCGGTGGCCCTGCAATGCATTCTGGGACAGTCTAAAGCTTTAGCCTGTTGGTGCCTCTGGATCAAGATCCAATTCTACACCCCAATGTATTCCCTGTGGAACCCAGTGTACCTCGCAGAAAGAGATTTAACCATGGTAAGTCTACCATAAATCTCCTTTTACACTGTGTATACTCAAACGGAATCTCTTATTTGTGAAATATTTAGAACGTAAACTAGTAATATGAATCAAGTCTTTCCTTATAGTCAAGTCCTTCTAGGCCTTTAATCAATTTAGTAGCTTGCCTTTGAACACTTTCGAGTTCACTGATGTCTTTTTATACAATGGTGCCCAAAACTGAACACAATATTCCAGGTGCGGACGTACCAATGCCTTATACAGCGGCATGATTACATCCGAGTCCCTTGTCTCAATTCCCCTTTTTATGCACGCTAGCACCTTACATGCCTTCTTTACTGCGTTTTGACATTGTGTACGGTTTTTAAGCCTATTATCAATGAATACCCCCAAATCTTTTTCCAACACTGTTTCCCCTAGGCGTTCCTCATTTAATATGTAGGATGCAAGTTTGTTTTTAGTCCCAAAATGCATAACCTTGCATTTGTCTGTATTGAACCTCCTTTTCCATTTAGACGACCAGAGTTCAAGTTTAGATAGATCATTCTGCAAGGACACCACATCCAATTCTGAATTAATTACCTTACACAGTTTAGTATCATCTGATTGACACTGTGCTTTCCAGGCCTATTTCTAGGTCATTGATAAATATGTTGAACAGTAGTGGTCCGAGTACGGACCCTTGTGGTATTCCGCTGACTACTGGGGACCAGGTTGAGGACTTCCTGTTGACCACTACTCGCTGTACCCTGCTATCCAACCAGCTGCTTACCCATGTGCAAATAGTTTTTCCTAGGCCAATCTCCTTTAATTTGATCATCAGTCTCCTGTGAGGAACTGTATCGAAGGCTTTTGCAAAATCTAGGAAGACCACATCCACTGCTTTTTGTTTGATCAAGATTATTGCTCACTTCCTCGTAGAAGCTAATTAATTTAGTCTGACATGACCGGTCCCTCACAAACCCATGCTGGTTCTTGCTAATAATCCTAGCGGACTTTAGATACTCCTGTATGACGTCCCTTAGAATTCCTTACAATATTTTCCCCACTATAGATGTTAAACTAACTGGTCTGTAGTTTCCCGGAAGATTTTTGGATCCCTTTTTAAATAATGGCACTACCTCAGCTAGATGCCAATCCTTCGGTACCATGCCTGATCTAATTGAACTATTGAAAATCAAGTATAGGGGTCGTACTAGTTGTGAACTAAGCTCCATAAGAACCCTCGGATGAAGTCCATCAGGACCAGGTGATTTATTAATCTTAATTTTGCTTAGTCTCTCCCGGACTACTTCTTCGCTTAAACAAGTATCTAACCATGAATCATTACTGTCACAATTGTTATACTCTACTCCCACCATCAGTTCTTCACTGGTGAATACTGATGAAAAGAATTTGTTCAGTATTTCCGCTTTTATTTCGTCATCATTTATCAATTCTCCTAATTCATCTTTTAATGGACCTATATTCTCCTTTTTTAACCTTTTACCGTTTATGTATTTAAAAAACTTTTTAGGATTGGTTTTACTCTCTATAGCGATTTGCTTTTCATTTTCCATTTTAGCTGCTCTTATTGCTTTTTTGCTTTTCTTATTACACTCCTTGTAATACTTGAAAGACTCCTCCTTTCCATTAGATTTAAATGCTTTGAAAGCCCGCTTTTTTTAATCCATTTCTGCTTTAACCTTCTTGTTAAGCCACATCGGTTTGAGTTTAATACTCCTGCGTTTACTGCCCATGGGAATAAATTATGAATATTGCAATCCAGCACCCCTTTTAAAACATCCCACATTTCCGAAGTGTTCTTGTTATTAAACAGAACCTCCCACTCTATGTCATTAAGTGCGCATCTAAGCATACTGAAATTAGCCTTCCTAAAGTTAAAAGTTTTGGTGGAACCCCTGTAGCTATGTTTCCTGAAACTGATGTCGAATGTGATCATATAGTGATCACTGTCACCCAAAGTCTCCCCAACTTTAGTGTTTGATATAATGTCCACATCATTAGTAATTACTAGATCCAGGGTAGTTTTACCCCTAGTTGGGTCCTCGACTAATTGAGACAAGTAGTGATCCCTAAACATATTTAAGAACCTGCTGCCCCTCGCTTTAGCACATGAATCGTTACTCCAGTTTATATCCGGGTAATTAAAATCCCCAATCACAAGGATGTCCCCAATCCCGCAGCCATTTTGATTTGCTGCAATAGTTGTTCTTCCTCATGTATGCTAATATCCGGCTGTTTGTAGCACGTGCCTATGACTAGTTTTTTTTGCATCAATTCCCCCACTTAAGATTTCTGCCCATAGTGACTCCACAGTCTCCTCATAGATAACCTCCTTTAGGTATGGTTTAAGTGATGGTTTAACATAAAGACATACACCTCCTCCTCTTTTGTTAGCCCTTTCCCTCCTAAAAAGAGAATTCCCCTCCAAGATAGCAACCCAGTCGTGAGAGTCATCCCACCATGTTTCTGTAATACCTATAATGTCATACTCAGCCTTTGATGCTAACAATTCCAATTCCCCCATTTTACCTGCTAGACTTCTTGCATTTGCAAGCATACATTTTAGTTTATCGGTTCCTTTAATTGTTTGTTTTCCTAGAGATTTCCCATCCTGGTTAACTAGTGCATCCGTAGAGTTACTGATACAGATACAGACTGTCCTTCTCGCTCCCTCTCCAACCCCACCGTACTTAGTATTGCCCACCTTACTTTTCTCTTTGGTCAAGCCAATGTTCCCGTCTAAATTCACCGCCCTGACATAAGTATTTTCCCTTAAGTCCCATACAACATTTTCTATAGTCTGTAATGATGACACATAATTGTTATTATTTAATGCTTTAGCAATACCTTTCTTAACACCCTTAATAGAACCCATGTAAATACCCTTACCGGCTGCACTTTCCCTCCCCCCTTCTCCACCCCCATTTATCTCACTACCACCATCCCTACTATACTCGCTGCATGACCCATAGTTTCTAGCTAAACCCTCCCCCCAGGCTCCTAGTTTAAAAGCTCCTCCAACCTACTAACCATCCTACCCCCCAGCACCGCAGCCCCTACCTCATCCAGGTGCAATCCGTCACGAGAAAAAAGATGGCGCCTGACTGAGAAGTCCGCCCAGTGTTCCAAGAACACAAACCCCTCTTTCCTACACCGGTCTCTGAGACACACATTTACCTCCCTAATCTCCCTCTGTCTCCCTGGGCTAGCGCGTGGCACTGGTAATATTTTGGAGAAAATTACCTTAGATGTCCTTTTTTTCGTTTCTGGCCTAAGTCCCTATAATCTTTCTTAAGGACATCCCACCTACCACTAACTTTGTCGTTGGTGCCAATGTGCACCAAGACCACCGGGTCTTTCCCAGCCCCTCCCAACAATCTATCTACCAAGTCCGCTATGTGCCGTACCCGAGCACCCAGGAGACAACAGACTGTACGGCGATCACGGTCCCGGTAGCAGATTGCCCTATCTGCCTTCCTAATGAGAGAGTCCCCTACCACCACCATCTGCCTGGGCGCCTCTCTAGCTTTCATCCCATCTGAGCCAGAGGGACCACTCCTCCAGTTGCTAGAGTGAGCAGTCTCCTCCAGCTGCGTCATTTAGTCGCTATCATCCACCGAATCTGTACTTGTGATAGGGAATCTAGATTGTAAGCTCCACTGGGGCAGGGACTGAAGTGAATTGGTAAAATATTCTCTGTAAAGCGCTGCGGAATATGTGTGCGCTATATAAATAACTGGTAATAAATAAATTAAATAAATAAGGGAGGGTTTGGGTTAGGCACCAAGCGGGGAGGGTTAGGCACCACCGAGGTGGGTTAGGGTTAGGCACCCACAAGTGAGGGTTAGGGCAGGGAAAAGGTGAGGGTTAGGGGGCTAAATGGGGGGCTGTCGGGATTCTAGTGGATGGGATGCCGCTGTCGGTATACTGACCACTGTCATTCTGTCCATCAGTAACTCATACTGAACCCATACACACACCTCCTTCAATGAAAAGATGCATGTGATATCATAAAATGGCATTTGATTTACTCACCTACACTTTTACAGGTTTGTAATACTCCTTTTACACCAAAACCCCAGATACGACCCTGGATATGGAACATGGTTCCAATCCGGGTCAGACACGGGATTTAGCCTGTGGCCTCTGTGGTGCCGACCCAGAATATTCCCAGCATTGTTTACACTGCACGGTGTTTTTTAGGCTGACTCAAGTGCCTGGATCCCCTGATCGTGACCCCCTGGGCGCCTTCGTTATACTGGGGGCAAGCCCAGCACTATGGCAGCTGCTGGGCTGCCCCCAGCCTCTATCTCTGTGCACGGAATGGACAATGCACTCATGCACGCGGCGACCAATCAACTTCACCCTGGCACTGCTGCTGTCTGCATAGCAGGGCAGACAGTTGCGAAGACTGCGTGCGCCATGTCCCCCAACCCTCTGTCCGACTGCTTGAAGATGCGGTTAGGAGGTATGGGCTCTCCCATTGCTGCAAACGGGTCCCAGGTCGCATGACCTGAGTTAACTGTTTACACTGCTCCTCAATGCGGGTCCTATCCGTGTTCAATCCTGGTTGAGACATGGGTGGGATTGCTGGGTAAATCGACCAGGGTAATTTTTTATGGAGCAGTTTGCACTGCAGCCCGACTTGGGTCGACCCAGCAATAAGACAAGTTATTTGGGCAGTGCAAAAAGGGTATTAACCACTTAACTGACAATTTATTTCGCCAAAAAACGCTCCGAAATTGTTTTTTTTTAATGACTGAATTGGGTGAATAACATTAATTTAACTCTATCCCAAATGATTTTAGTTAAAAAAAAGAAGAAGAAAATATTTTAAATATATATGTTTCAAACATCGAAACATCGAGACCACCGGAACATCGGAAACATCGCGACCATCGTGGCTTTCCTTTTGAAAGCCGGGACAGCCTCCAGGTATACAGGGGGTGCCTGGGGGTGGCTTGAGAGGGTTAATTTACACTCCCCAGCAGCTGCCATTGTCTGCAGCCGCTGGGTGGGGGTCCTGATGTGCTGACCAATCACCAGTGATTGTCAGCACGGCAAACAGTAGGGAAGAGTGCACGGAGGCAGAGAGACCTTCCGATCCCTCTGACAGAGGCAGTGGAGGGAAGTTTTCCTTCACCGCTACTGCTAACACTATCTGACTGGTCGCATCCTGTGTGACCAGGGGCTTCATTCCGAGTTGATCATTAGCTGCATTTGTTTGCAGCGCAGCGATCAGGATAAAAACCGGCAGTTCTGCACATGCGTATGCGGCACAATGCGCACGCGTGACGTACGGACACAACGAACGATGCAGTTTTGCACAGGTTCTAGCGATGCATTTCAGTCGCACTGGTTGCCGCAGAGTGATTGACATGAAGTGGGCGTTTTTGGGTGGCAACTGACCGTTTTCAGGGAGTGTTCGGAAAAACGCAGGCGTGCCAGGGAAAACGCAGGTGTGGCTGGGCGAACGCTGGGCGGGTGTGTGACATCAAATCTGGAACTGAATAGGCTGAAGTGATCACAAGCACTGAGTAGGTTTTGAGCTACTCTGGAACTACACAAAATTATTTTGCATGCGCTCTGCGATACATTCGTTCGCACTTCTGCTAAGCTACAATACACTCCCAGTGGGCGGCGCCATAGCGTTTGCACGGCTGCTAAAAACTGCTAGCGAGTGATCAACTCGGAATGACCTCCCAGGTCAGATAGAGCACTTGCAGGTATGGTCGCATCTGATGGCCTGTAGAATTAAATATTTTCAATGCACTATATAAAGATTGACAATGTTAAGGTTAAGTGCTTACAAAAATAAGATCATTTATATTGCTGTCTAACTGCCACCCACAGATATACAGGTGAGGCTCCAATATACAGGTGAGGCTCCTTTTAGCCGTATCTCCATGCTAATTAGTTGCAAAGCAATGAATTATCAGGAAATGCCAACCCTTGACAATAGTTCTGAGCTTACGTGTTTTGGCCAAAATATAGACAAATATCTGATATTTTATTCTACTCTCTTTCTCTCTTAGGGCAAGTGCTGACAACCTGTGTTTCACCTATATTCAGTAAACAAATACAACACACTCAGGGTGTTGGCAATAATCAGGTAGCAGAACTTAGTGTGGAGTAGCATTCATCAGGGAATAAGCGTTAGCTGAAATTACAAGCAGCGTGAAACAGAACAAGTGGACATTTATTCATGGCTCACACTGTTTAAAAAGACTAAATATATTCTGTCGCTTTGATTCCAATCAAGGGATGGTCCAGCCAGAGTAATTTGCCCACTTTCCAATAATGAAGAGAAGAACATCTTGAAGATGAAGCATGTGCAGATTGTGATAGTGTGAGTCATTTAGTCCAGAGTTGGCTCAAGGATATTGTCTGGCACTGTGAACGAGAACATTTCTAATGTTCTCACAATGCTGGCATGCAGTACATTCAGTACAAATAGACTTCTAGCAACAGGCAAAAAAAGTCTAAATGATACATCACTTTTAATAGAAACAAACAACACACAACACTATGGGCCTAGGGCCTAACTCAGATGTGGTTGCAGCAGCAAAATTTTTCTCTAATGGGAAAAACCATGGCCCTCATTCCGAGTTGTTCGCTCGGTATTTTTCATCGCATCGCAGTGAAAATCCGCTTAGTACGCATGCGCAATGTTCGCACTGCGACTGCGCCAAGTAACTTTACTATGAAGAAAGTATTTTTACTCACGGCTTTTTCTTCGCTCCGGCGATCGTAATGTGATTGACAGGAAATGGGTGTTACTGGGCGGATACACGGCGTTTCAGGGGCGTGTGGCTGAAAACGCTACCGTTTCCGGAAAAAACGCAGGAGTGGCCGGGGAAACGGTGGGAGTGCCTGGGCGAACGCTGGGTGTGTTTGTGACGTCAACCAGGAACGACAAGCACTGAAATGATCGCACAGGCAGAGTAAGTCTGGAGCTACTCTGAAACTGCTAACTCGTTTGTAATCGCAATATTGCGCGTACGTCGGTCGCAATTTTAAGAAGCTAAGATTCACTCCCAGTAGGCGGCGGCTTAGCGTGTGTAACTCTGCTACATTCGCCTTGCGAGCGAACAACTCGGAATGAGGGCCCATGTGCACTGCAGATGGGGCAGATGTAACATGTGCAGAGAGAGTTAGATTTGGGTGTGGTGTGTTCAAACTGAAATCTAAATTGCAGTGTAAAAATAAAGCAGCCAGTATTTACCCTGCACAGAAACAATATAACCCACCCAAATCTAACTCTCTCTGTACGTTATAGATGCTCCACATGCAGTGCACATGGTTTTGCCCATTAGAGAAAGATATCGCTGCTGCGATCAGGTCTGAATTAGGCCCCTAATTCAGAGTTGCACACAAAGTGGCCACATCTGCAATATTGTGTATGTGTCCAAGGCCATCCATCCAAGTGTGGCTTTTCACAGTTGCACAGAAGTCAACTTAGCCTTTTCGCTGATGATATATTATTATGTTTACTACATCCTGATACATCTCTCCCGCAGCTCCACATAGTTCTTGACAAGTATACTGATATTTCCTTTTACAAATTGAATACTTCTAAGACTGAGGCTCTTCCTCTTAATGTCCCAGATTTGACTCTTACGCTACTCAAGGATAGATATAGATATGTGTGGCAGACTAGATCCATTAAATACTTGGGAGTTCACTTAGCTAGGGATAGTGATCTGTTTTACTGTAACTATACTTTATTGCTGAACTTCTTTGAGAAACTGGTCAAAGAATGGCTGATTCATGAGATATCGTGGTTGGTGCGAGTTGCAGCTGCTAAGATGATTCTGCTCCCTAAACTCATGTACCTCTTTCGTGCGATACCTAGACCCTTTCCTAAGTTTCTCAGCAATAAATTCAATAAGATCCTATTTCAATATATTTGGAAAGGAGCTAGGCCCCCGGATAGTGAGACAAATGCTTGTCCTCCCAAAAACAGTGGGTAGTGTGGCCCATCCTGACATTGACAGATACCATTCAGCCTGTATAATTAGTCAAGTTAGAGATTGGTTCGGGGGCCAATCACCAAAACCTTGGGTACTGATTGAGCGTTCCTTTGCGAGTCCTTTAGTTCTCTCAGATCTGATATGGCTCCCGCAACAAGCTATGCCTAAGTGGTCTGGTGCGGGAGATGCGATTAGGAGCACTCTTGTAGTATGGCACAGGATTGCTTCTACTGACACTGATATTCTGATAATCTGCTCCAGACCTTCTTTTGCATGGCTCATTCCTGACTTGAGGCTCGACTCATGGACTGCGTTGGGCCTTTCAAGTCTCAAAAATGTTTTTATTGAGGGAACCTTAGCTTCCTTTTCCCAAATACAGACACAATTTTACGTCTCTTCATAAGACTTTTACAAATATCTGCAACTACATCATTGGTTAACCTCTTGCTTTCGAGGAGTGCTTGTCCTCACCTACTTCCCTAAATTGTTGCTTTCTAGATTGACTTCTCTTCATCACAGAGGTGGTATATCGAAGTGGTATCAGTATATGGTGTTGGGCCTTAAACACCGGAAACTACCAGCTCACATTAAGTGGAAAAGAGATTTGGCTAGAGTTCTATGAGAAGATTAATGGGACTCTATATATGTCAGATAACGTATTTTACGCCAGAACAGCAACATAACATAAGACCCACCACCTCTCGGCACTGCTGGAGGAATTGTGGTACAGTAGGGATTATCTATCATATATTCTGGGACTGTCCAGTTCTGAGGCCGCTCTGGTCTGAAGTATTTGCTCTTATGAATGATGTACTGAAAGCAGTTGCCCCTGCTGATCCTTTAGTTGCTTTATTTCACCACTCTACCCGGGATGCGGTCAAGATCCCGCTGGACGGAATCCCGGCGGTCGAAATACCGACACTGGGATCCCGACCGGCACAATCCCAACATATTCTCCCTCTGTGGGTGTCCACGACACCCATAGAGGGAGAATAAACTAGTGTGCCGAGCGTAGCGAGACACCGGGCCCGCAGCGAGGCGAGCGCAGCGAGGCGAGCGCAGCGAGGCGAGCGCAGCGAGCCCGCAAGGGGATGCGTTGCGCTCGCCCCCCCTGTCGGGATTGTGCCGGTCGGGATCCCGGTGTCGG
Source organism: Pseudophryne corroboree (assembly GCF_028390025.1). Taxonomy (NCBI): domain Eukaryota; kingdom Metazoa; phylum Chordata; class Amphibia; order Anura; family Myobatrachidae; genus Pseudophryne; species Pseudophryne corroboree. Next base: position 397,066,001 of record NC_086444.1, on the reverse strand, counting down.
TATTCCGACCGCCGGGATCCCGTCCGGCAGGATTTCGTACTGATCCCCTCTACCCAACCACTGCTTTGTGGGGATGCCTATATTTTAGGTCATATTTTAATATCCACCAAAGCAACTATTGCACAATTGTGGAAATCAGCCTCTGTGCCTAATATACGCCTCATTGTGATTAAGACCCATAAGCATTTTCTATTTGAAACTGCCTATAGTACTGTAAATATTCTTCATCAGCTTCATCAGTACATATGAAGTTGTTTAAGTGGAGCGAATTCAGGGAGAATAAGGGACAGCTCAGAATATACAGGTTGAGTATCCCATATCCAAATATTCCGAAATACGGAATATTCCGAAATACAGACTTTTTTGAGTGAGAGTGAGATAGTGAAACCTTTGTTTTTTGATGACTCAATGTACACAAACTTTGTTTAATACACAAAGTTATTAAAAATATTGTATTAAATGACCTTCAGGCTGTGTGTATAAGGTGTATGTGAAACATAAATTAATTGTGTGAATGTACACACACTTTGTGTAATGCACAAAGTTATAAAAAATATTGGCTAAAATGACCTTCAGGCTGTGTGTATAAGGTGTATATGAAACATAAATGCATTCTGTGCTTAGATTTAGGTCCCTTCACCATGATATCTCATTATGGTATGCAATTATTCCAAAATACGGGAAAATCCGATATCCAAAATACCTCTGGTCCCAAGCATTTTGGATAAGGGATACTCAACCTGTATAGTGAGCCTGTAGATCTGACTGTTCTGCATTCACCTGGAGATGATTCACACTCTTGAATTGTGATGATTTTGATGTTTTTTGTCTATCATAGTTGGTATTCTTGATGTACTCCCATTGTCTTTACCTGTTTGTCTATGTCTTACCCTTTTGTGTCATTCTTCCATATATTTGTTTGTTTATTTTTCTGTTCAGTTTCACATTGAGTCTTCTGCTGTGATGCTTTTTTTGTGTCATTGTGAAATTGATTACAACATTAATAATAATAATAATAATAATAATTTTATTTATAAAGTGCTCTTTCTCCAATAGGACTCAAGGCGCTTAACAGATACATAGCATAATATAGTACAGAAAATAATGAAGTACAGAAAAGCTTTTCATAAAATACAGAAGCATGTAAATACTAAAGGGACATTATGGAATAGCTTGAGTAAACAGGAAAGTCTTGAGTCTACTTTTGAAGGATTTCTGTAGTTGGGGCCTCTCGCACTGTGTGGGGAAGTGAGTTCCATAGAGTAGGAGCCGCATGACTAAAAGCTCGACCCCCAGATGAATTACGGGAGATTCTAGGTACTGCTAAAAGTCCTTCATCTACAGATCACAGTAATCGAGTGGGGCAGTATGGGGTCAGAAGCTGCTTCAGGTACCTTGGGCCCTGATCATGCAGTGCTTTGAAATTCAGTAAGCCAATCTTGAAGACGATTCGCCATGTTACAGGCAGCCAGTGAAGGGAGTAGAGTATGGGTGTTATGTGGCTGGAACATTGACTGTATGCCATGCTTTATCTTTGTTTAAACCAGTGGTTCCCAAACTTTTTTAGTCCAAGGCACCCTTTGGGTCTTCCTGACTTTTTCAAGGCACCCTTAAGCCGAAATAATTACCGAACTGTCCCTTTTTTTACATGCCGCTGTCCGCCGAGGAGAGGAGCGCTGCGCCACGAGGGGGGAAGGTGGAGGAGGGAGCCGGAGCAGCGCACTGTAATTGGTGGAGGCGCTGCTGCTGCTGTCCCTTTCCTTCACCATAGGCTGCCCTCCACCGCTGTGAATGCTGGGAAGGAGAGGGGCAGCTGCAGCAGCGCCTCCACCAATTACAGTGCCCTGCTCCACTCCTGAGTCCCCTCCCTCCTCCTTCTTCTCCCCTGCCCGGGATCTGCGGCTGCCTGACAGTGACTGCCTGCATCGAGGAGCCTGACTGCCAGCGGAGACTGCAAATATAATCTGTTCTATCTATCTCTCTATCTGTCTGTCTATATATATTCTGTCTGTCTGCCGTAATGTGCAAAAAAGGGGACGCTGTCTGCCGTAATGTGTAAAAAAGGGGGAAGCTGTCTGCCGTAATGTATAAAAAGGGGACGCTCTCTGCCGTAATGTGTAAAAAGGGGAATCTGTCCGGCGTAATGTGTAAAAGGGGCTCTACCTGGTGTAATTGCATTGCCCCTGTTTTACATTGTATGGGGCTCCGATGCCGTTTCTTGCACACAGCGCTAAAATGTCTAGTTACAGCACTGTTGCTAGGTATCCATTTCCCTGGCCCTGAGCAAATTCCCCTCACCAGATCCTCTCCAGGGGTGAGGGGGTGGACTTGGATGGGATGGGGGGGTAAAGCATTTTGTCGCACCTGGGCCCACCGCTCACTAGTTCCGCCACTGGTGCAGAGTGTGCGGGCCCCTGGGTCCAGAGGGGTGCCGCACCGCACACACTGCACCCATTTTTCGATACTTACCTTTCCGGCGTCCATTGGTGTTCGTGTGGGCCCCTCCTCTCCCGTAGCCGCCACCGCTGCTGCTAGCGCACTGAGCACTAGAGATTCTGGCACAGTGCCAGAGTCTACAGCGCATGCACAGGACTCCGAAAAAATGGCGCTGCGCCTATTTTTTCGGTGTCTTGCGCATGCTCTGCAGAGTCTCTAGTGCTCAGAGGGAGGTATAAGTCACCCCCTCCTATAGATTTCCCTATGCAGCATCTCACATACAGAATCACATATTAATATTAATATTTTACTCACTTTCTCAGCCAGCTCCTCTGTCACAGCGGCCAGGACTTCAATCAGCCGTCAGGACCCTTGCCCAGCGCACTCCTCGGCCACTCCAGGGCACTCCTCGGCCACTCCAGGGCACTCCTCGGCCACTGCAACCTGCTTACACCTGCACCCCCTGCCGGCTGATTCCAGTCACAGGTTCCCCAAAGCACCCTGTCACAACCTGCACAATAACACCTCCCCTCCCCACAGGGTGACTCCCCCAGCACCTGAGCTGGCTAACTTTGGGCACAGCCACAGCATATCCCACACAAACACCCACCCCCCCTCCTCTCTGCGCTGGCTAACTCCACACTGGCCAGCCGCAGCTCTCCTCTTCCTCCCTCCCCCGCCGGCTAACTCCACACTGCCCAGCTGCAGCCTGCACTCTCTCCCTGCCCCTGCGCCCTCCCCACCGGGCGCCTGCTCTGTGCACGCTGCGGTAATCAGCCTGCACTCTCTCCCTCCGGCTTGCCTTCCGACACCCCTCCCCTAACTGTGCGCACTGTACTGCCAGCACCCGCTAGCCCCGGCGTCGGCTAACAGAGCGGGCTGCACTGCCTCCTCCTGCTGCCCGTACTCCCCTCCCATAGCCACATGCGGACACATTCCGCACACCACGTCCTGGCGCCGCGCACATCCCGGCGCCGCCCACGACAGGCGGAAAAACAAAAAAAAGTGGACAAGCGGCTGCTAGGCTGCGGCACCCCTGTCACAGCGCCGCGGCACCCCAGGGAGCCGCGGCGCACAGTTTGGGAACCACTGGTTTAAACCAATAAAAATGTATTATGGGAAAAAAAAGATATGTATTTTTTAGTGATGTGCACCGGAAATTTTTCGGGTTTTGTGTTTTGGTTTTGGGTTCGGTTCCGCGGCCGTGTTTTGGGTTCGAACGCGTTTTGGCAAAACCTCACCGAATTTTTTTTGTCGGATTTTTGGATTCGGGAGTTTTTTTCAAAAAACCCTAAAAAACAGCTTAAATCATAGAATTTGGGGGTCATTTTGATCCCATAGTATTATTAACCTCAATAACCATAATTTCCACTCATTTTCAGTCTATTCTGAACACCTCACACCTCACAATATTATTTTTAGTCCTAAAATTTGCACCGAGGTCGCTGGATGACTAAGCTAAGCGACCCTAGTGGCCGACACAAACACCTGGCCCATCTAGGAGTGGCACTGCAGTGTCACGCAGGATGGCCCTTCAAAAAAATACTCCCCAAACAGCACATGACGCAAAGAAAAAAAGAGGCGCAATGAGGTAGCTGTGTGACTAAGATAAGCGACCCAAGTGGCCGACACAAACACCTGGCCCATCTAGGAGTGGCACTGCAGTGTCACGCAGGATGGCCCTTCAAAAAAATACTCCCCAAACAGCACATGATGCAAAGAAAAAAAGAGGCGCACCAAGGTCGCTGTGTGACTAAGTTAAGCGACACAAGTGGCCGACACAAACACCTGGCCCATCTAGGAGTGGCACTGCAGTGTCACGCAGGATGGCCCTTCAAAAAAATACTCCCCAAACAGCACATAACGCAAAGAAAAAAAAGGCGCACCAAGGTCGCTGTGTGACTAAGTTAAGCGACACAAGTGGCCGACACAAACACCTGGCCCATCTAGGAGTGGCACTGCAGTGTCCCGCAGGATGGCCCTTCAAAAAAATACTCCTCAAACAGCACATGACGCAAAGAAAAAAAGAGGCGCACCAAGGTCGCTGTGTGAATAAGATAAGCGACCCAAGTGGCCAACACAAACACCTGGCCCATCTAGGAGTGGCACTGCAGTGTCACGCAGGATGGCCCTTCAAAAAAATACTCCCCAAACAGCACATGACGCAAAGAAAAAAAAAGGCGCACCAAGCTCGCTGTGTAACTAAGATAAGCGACCCAAGTGGCCGACACAAACACCTGGCCCATCTAGGAGTGGCACTGCAGTGTCACGCAGGATGGCCCTTCAAAAAAATACTCCCCAAACAGCACATGACGCAAAGAAAAAAAGAGGCGCACCAAGGTCGCTGTGTGACTAAGTTAAGCGACACAAGTGGCCGACACAAACACCTGGCCCATCTATGAGTGGCACTGCAGTGTCCCGCAGGATGGCCCTTCAAAAAAATACTCCCCAAACAGCACATGACGCAAAGAAAAAAAGAGGCGCACCAAGGTCGCTGTGTGACTAAGATAAGCGACCCAAGTGGCCGACACAAACACCTGGCCCATCTAGGAGTGGCACTGCAGTGTCACGCAGGATGGCCCTTCAAAAAAATACTCCCCAAACAGCACATGACGCAAAGAAAAATGAAAGAAAAAAGAGGTGCAAGATGGAATTGTCCTTGGGCCCTCCCACCCACCCTTATGTTGTAAAAACAGGACATGCACACTTTAACGAACCCATCATTTCAGCGACAGGGTCTGCCACACGACTGTGACTGAAATGACTGGTTGGTTTGGGCCCCCACCAAAAAAGAAGCAATCAATCTCTCCTTGCACAAACTGGCTCTACGGAGGCAAGATGTCCACCTCATCATCATCGTCCGATTCATCACCCCTTTCACTGTGTACATCCCCCTCCTCACAGATTATTAATTCGTCCCCACTGGAATCCACCATCTCAGGTCCCCGTGTACTTTCTTGAGGCAATTGCTGCTGGTGAATGTCTCCACGGAGGAATTGATTATAATTAATTTTAATGAACATCATCTTCTCCACATTTTCTGGAAGTAACCTCGTACGCCGATTGCTGACAAGGTGAGCGGCGGCACTAAACACTCTTTCGGAGTACACACTGGAGGGAGGGCAACTTTGGTAGAATAAAGCCAGTTTCTGCAAGGGCCTCCAAATTGCCTCTTTTTCCTGCCAGGATACGTACGGACTGTCTGAAGTGCCTACTTGGATGCGGTCACTCATATAATCCTCCACCATTCTTTCAATGGTGACAGAATCATATGCAGTGACAGTAGACGACATGTCAGTAATCGTTGCCAGGTCCTTCAGTCCAGACCAGATATCAGCACTCGCTCCAGACTGCCCTGCATCACCGCCAGCGGGTGGGCTCGGAATTCGTAGCCTTTTCCTCGCACCCCCAGTTGCGGGAGAATGTGAAGGAGGAGCTGTTGACGGGTCGCGTTCCGCTTGACTTGACAATATTCTCACCAGCAGGTCTTTGAACCTCTGCAGACTTGTGTCTGCCGGAAAGAGAGATACAACGTAGGTTTTAAATCTAGGATCGAGCACGGTGGCCAAAATGTAGTGCTCTGATTTCAACAGATTGACCACCCGTGAATCCTGATTAAGCGAATGAAGGGCTCCATCCACAAGTCCCACATGCCTAGCGGAATCGCTCTGTTTTAGCTCCTCCTTCAATGCCTCATGCTTCTTCTGCAAAAGCCTGATGAGGGGAATGACCTGACTCAGGCTGGCAGTGTCTGAACTGACTTCACGTGTGGCAAGTTCAAAAGGTTGCAGAACCTTGCACAACGTAGAAATCATTCTCCACTGCGCTTGAGTCAGGTGCATTCCACCTCCTTTGCCTATATCGTGGGCAGATGTATAGGCTTGAATGGCCTTTTGCTGCTCCTCCATCCTCTGAAGCATATAGAGGGTTGAATTCCACCTCAGTACCACCTCTTGCTTCAGATGATGGCAGGGCAGGTTCAGGTGTTTTTGGTGGTGCTCCAGTCTTCTGTACGCGGTGCCTGTACGCCGAAAGTGGCCCGCAATTCTTCTGGCCACCGACAGCATCTCTTGCACGCCCCTGTCGTTTTTTAAATAATTCTGCACCACCAAATTCAAGGTATGTGCAAAACATGGGACGTGCTGGAATTTGCCCAGAGGTAATGCACGCACAATATTGCTGGCATTGTCCGATGCCACAAATCCCCAGGAAAGTCCAATTGGGGTAAGCCATTCTGCGATGCTCTTCCTCAGTTGCCGTAAGAGGGTTTTCAGCTGTGTGCGTATTCTGGAAAGCGGTGATACAAAGCGTAGCCTGCCTAGGAACGAGTTGGCGTTTGCGAGATGCTGCTACTGGTGCCGCTGCTGCTGTTCTTGTAGCGGGAGGCAATACATCTACCCAGTGGGCTGTCACAGTCATGTAGTCCTGAGTCTGCCCTGCTCCACTTGTCCACATGTCCGTGGTTAAGTGGACATTGGGTACAACTGCATTTTTTAGGACACTGGTGACTCTTTTTCTGAGGTCTGTGTACATTCTCGGTATCGCCTGCCTAGAGAAATGGAACCTAGATGGTATTTGGTACCGGGGACACAGTACCTCAATCAAGTCTATAGTTGCCTCTGAAGTAACGATGGATACCGGAACCACGTTTCTCACCGCCCAGGCTGCCAAGGCCTCAGATATCCGCTTTGCAGCAGGATGACTGCTGTGATATTTCATCTTCCTCGCAAAGGACTGTTGGACAGTCAATTGCTTACTGGAAGTAGTACAAGTGGTCTTCCGACTTCCCCTCTGGGATGCCGATCGACTCCCAGCAGCAACAACAGCAGCGCCAGCAGCAGTAGGCGTTACACTCAAGGATGCATCGGAGGAATCCCAGGCAGGAGAGGACTCGTCAGACTTGCATGTGACATGGCCTGCAGGACTATTGGCTTTCCTGTCTAAGGAGGAAATTGACACTGAGGGAGTTGGTGGTGTGGTTTGCAGGAGCTTGGTTACAGATTTAGTGGTCAGTGGACTGCTTCCGCTGTCACCCAAAGTTTTTGAACTTGTCACTGACTTATGATGAATGTGCTGCAGGTGACGTATAAGGGAGGATGTTCCGAGGTGGTTAACGTCCTTACCCCTACTTATTACAGCTCGACAAAGGCAACACACGGCTTGACACCTGTTGTCCGCATTTGTTATGAAATAATTCCACACCGAAGAGCTGATTTTTTTTGTATTTTGACCAGGCATGTCAATGGCCATATTCGTCCCACGGACAACAGGTGTCTCCCCGGGTGCCTGACTTAAACAAACCACCTCACCATCGGAATCCTCCTTGTCAATTTCCTCCCCAGCGCCAGCAACACCCATATCCTCATCCTGGTGTACTTCAACAGTGACATCTTCACTGTGACTATCAGGAACTGGACTGCGGGTGCTCCTTCCAGCACTTGCAGGGGGCGTGCAAATGGTGGAAGGCGCAAGCTCTTCACGTCCAGTGTTGGGAAGGTCAGGCATCGCAACCGACACAATTGGACTCTCCTTGGGGATTTGTGATTTCGAAGAACGCACAGTTCTTTGCTGTGCTTTTGCCAGCTTAAGTCTTTTCATTTTTCTAGCGAGAGGCTGAGTGCTTCCATCCTCATGTGAAGCTGAACCACTAGCCATGAACATAGGCCAGGGCCTCAGCCGTTCCTTGCCACTCCGTGTCGTAAATGGCATATTGGCAAGTTTACGCTTCTCCTCAGACGCTTTTAATTTTTATTTTTGGGTAATTTTACTGATCTTTTGTGTTTTGGATTTTACATGCTCTGTACTATGACATTGGGCATCGGCCTTGGCAGACGACGTTGATGGCATTTCATCGTCTCGGCCATGACTAGTGGCAGCAGCTTCAGCACGAGGTGGAAGTGGATCTTGATCTTTCCCTACTTTTTTAACCTCCACATTTTTGTTCTCCATATTTTGCGCACAACAAAAAGCCACCACAGGTATACAATGTAGATGGATGGATAGTATAGTATTATTACTTATGGACGACGAGTGACGACACAGAGGTAGGTACAGCCGTGGCCTACCGTACTGCTATATATATAATATATACAGAATAATAATAACGGACCTGGTGGACACTGTCAGCAGACTGCTAAACTAGTATGAAGAAAAAAAAGCCACCACAGGTATACAATGTAGATGGATGGATAGTATAGTATTATTACTTATGGACGACGAGTGACGACACAGAGGTAGGTACAGCCGTGGCCTACCGTACTGCTATATATATAATATATACAGAATAATAATAACGGACCTGGTGGACACTGTCAGCAGACTGCTAAACTAGTATGAAGAAAAAAAAGCCACCACAGGTATACAATGTAGATGGAAGGATAGTATAGTATTATTACTTATGGACGAAGAGTGACGACACAGAGGTAGGTACAGCCATGTCCTACCGTACTGCTATATATATATATATATATATATATAATATATACAGAACAATAATAACGGACCTGGTGGACACTGTCTGCAGACTGCTAAACTAGTATGAAGAAAAAAAAGCCACCACAGGTATACAATGTAGATGGATGGATAGTATAGTATTATTACTTATGGACGACGAGTGACGACACAGAGGTAGGTACAGCCGTGGCCTACCGAACTGCTATATATATATAATATATACAGAATAATAATAACGGACCTGGTGGACACTGTCAGCAGACTGCTAAACTAGTATGAAGAAAAAAAAGCCACCACAGGTATACAATGTAGATAGATGGATAGTATAGTATTATTACTTATGGACGATGAGTGACGACACAGAGGTAGGTACAGCCATGTCCTACCGTACTGAAATATATATATATATATATATATATATAATATATACAGAACAATAATAACGGACCTGGTGGACACTGTCTGCAGACTGCTAAACTAGTATGAAGAAAAAAAAGCCACCACAGGTATACAATGTAGATGGATGGATAGTATAGTATTATTACTTATGGATGACGAGTGACGACACAGAGGTAGGTACAGCCGTGGCCTACCGTACTGCTATATATATAATATATACAGAATAATAATAACGGACCTGGTGGACACTGTCAGCAGACTGCTAAACTAGTATGAAGAAAAAAAAGCCACCACAGGTATACAATGTAGATGGATGGATAGTATAGTATTATTACTTATGGACGACGAGTGACGACACAGAGGTAGGTACAGCCGTGGCCTACCGTACTGCTATATATATAATATATACAGAATAATAATAACGGACCTGGTGGACACTGTCAGCAGACTGCTAAACTAGTATGAAGAAAAAAAAGCCACCACAGGTATACAATGTAGATGGATGGATAGTATAGTATTATTACTTATGGACGACGAGTGACGACACAGAGGTAGGTAGAGCCGTGGCCTACCGTACTGCTATATATATAATATATACAGAATAATAATAACGGACCTGGTGGACACTGTCAGCAGACTGCTAAACTAGTATGAAGAAAAAAAAGCCACCACAGGTATACAATGTAGATGGATGGATAGTATAATATTATTACTTATGGACGAAGAGTGACGACACAGAGGTAGGTACAGCCATGTCCTACCGTACTGCTATATATATATATATATATATATATATATATATATAATATATACAGAACAATAATAACGGACCTGGTGGACACTGTCTGCAGACTGCTAAACTAGTATGAAGAAAAAAAAGCCACCACAGGTATACAATGTAGATGGATGGATAGTATAGTATTATTACTTATGGACGACGAGTGACGACACAGAGGTAGGTACAGCCGTGGCCTACCGTACTGCTATATATATATAATATATACAGAATAATAATAACGGACCTGGTGGACACTGTCAGCAGACTGCTAAACTAGTATGAAGAAAAAAAAGCCACCACAGGTATACAATGTAGATAGATGGATAGTATAGTATTATTACTTATGGACGACGAGTGACGACACAGAGGTAGGTACAGCCATGTCCTACCGTACTGCTATATATATATATATATAATATATACAGAACAATAATAACGGACCTGGTGGACACTGTCTGCAGACTGCTAAACTAGTATGAAGAAAAAAAAGCCACCACAGGTATACAATGTAGATGGATGGATAGTATAGTATTATTACTTATGGATGACGAGTGACGACACAGAGGTAGGTACAGCCGTGGCCTACCGTACTGCTATATATATAATATATACAGAATAATAATAACGGACCTGGTGGACACTGTCAGCAGACTGCTAAACTAGTATGAAGAAAAAAAAGCCACCACAGGTATACAATGTAGATGGATGGATAGTATAGTATTATTACTTATGGACGACGAGTGACGACACAGAGGTAGGTACAGCCGTGGCCTACCGTACTGCTATATATATAATATATACAGAATAATAATAACGGACCTGGTGGACACTGTCAGCAGACTGCTAAACTAGTATGAAGAAAAAAAAGCCACCACAGGTATACAATGTAGATGGATGGATAGTATAGTATTATTACTTATGGACAACGAGTGACGACACAGAGGTAGGTACAGCCGTGGCCTACCGTACTGCTATATATATATAATATATACAGAATAATAATAATAACGGACCTGGTGGACACTGTCAGCAGACTGCTAAACTAGTATGAAGAAAAAAAAGCCACCACAGGTATACAATGTAGATGGATGGATAGTATAGTATTATTACTTATGGACGACGAGTGACGACACAGAGGTAGGTACAGCGATGTCCTACCGTACTGCTATATATATATATATATAATATATACAGAACAATAATAACGGACCTGGTGGACATTGTCTGCAGACTGCTAAACTAGTATGAAGAAAAAAAAGCCGCCACAGGTATACAATGTAGATGGATGGATAGTATAGTATTATTACTTATGGACGACGAGTGACGACACAGAGGTAGGTACAGCCGTGGCCTACCGTACTGCTATATATATAATATATACAGAATAATAATAACGGACCTGGTGGACACTGTCAGCAGACTGCTAAACTAGTATGAAGAAATAAAAGCCACCACAGGTATACAATGTAGATGGATGGATATTATAGTATTATTACTTATGGACGACGAGTGACGACACAGAGGTAGGTACAGCTGTGGCCTACCGTACTGCTATATATATAATATATACAGAATAATAATAACGGACCTGGTGGACACTGTCAGCAGACTGCTAAACTAGTATGAAGAAAAAAAAGCCACCACAGGTATACAATGTAGATGGATGGATAGTATAGTATTATTACTTATGGACGACGAGTGACGACACAGAGGTAGGTACAGCCGTGGCCTACCGTACTGCTATATATATAATATATACAGAATAATAATAACGGACCTGGTGGACACTGTCAGCAGACTGCTAAACTAGAATGAAGAAAAAAAAGCCACCACAGGTATACAATGTAGATGGATGGATAGTATAGTATTATTACTTATGGACAACGAGTGACGACACAGAGGTAGGTACAGCCGTGGCCTACCGTATTGCTATATATATAATAAATACAGAATAATAATAACGGACCTGGTGGACACTGTCAGCAGACTGCTAAACTAGTATGAAGAAAAAAAAGCCACCACAGGTATACAATGTAGATGGATGGATAGTATAGTATTATTACTTATGGACGACGAGTGACGACACAGAGGTAGGTACAGCCGTGGCCTACCGTACTGCTATATATATAATATATACAGAATAATAATAACGGACCTGGTGGACACTGTCAGCAGACTGCTAAACTAGTATGAAGAAAAAAAAGCCACAACAGGTATACAATGTAGATGGATGGATAGTATAGTATTATTACTTATGGACGACGAGTGACGACACAGAGGTAGGTACAGCCGTGGCCTACCGTACTGCTATATATATAATATATACAGAATAATAATAACGGACCTGGTGGACACTGTCAGCAGACTGCTAAACTAGTATGAAGAAAAAAAAGCCACCACAGGTATACAATGTAGATGGATGGATAGTATAGTATTATTACTTATGGACGACGAGTGACGACACAGAGGTAGGTACAGCCATGGCCTACCGTACTGCTATATATATAATATATACAGAATAATAATAACGGACCTGGTGGACACTGTCAGCAGACTGCTAAACTAGTATGAAGAAAAAAAAGCCACCACAGGTATACAATGTAGATGGATGGATAGTATAGTATTATTACTTATGGACGACGAGTGACGACACAGAGGTAGGTACAGCCGTGGCCTACCGTACTGCTATATATATATATAATATATACAGAATAATAATAGCGGACCTAGTGGACACTGTCAGCAGACTGCTAAACTAGTATGAAGAAAAAAAAGCCACCACAGGTATACAATGTAGATGGATGAATAGTATAGTATTATTACTTATGGACGACGAGTGACGACACAGCGGTAGGTACAGCCGTGGCCTACCGTACTGCTATATATATATATATAATATATACAGAATAATAATAACGGACCTGGTGGACACTGTCAGCAGACTGCTAAACTAGTATGAAGAAAAAAAAGCCACAACAGGTATACAATGTAGATGGATGGATAGTATAGTATTATTACTTATGGACGACGAGTGACGACACAGAGGTAGGTACAGCCGTGGCCTACCGTACTGCTATATATATAATATATACAGAATAATAATAACGGACCTGGTGGACACTGTCAGCAGACTGCTAAACTAGTATGAAGAAAAAAAAGCCACCACAGGTATACAATGTAGATGGATGGATAGTATAGTATTATTACTTATGGACGACGAGTGACGACACAGAGGTAGGTACAGCCATGGCCTACCGTACTGCTATATATATAATATATACAGAATAATAATAACGGACCTGGTGGACACTGTCAGCAGACTGCTAAACTAGTATGAAGAAAAAAAAGCCACCACAGGTATACAATGTAGATGGATGGACAGTATAGTATTATTACTTATGGACGACGAGTGACGACACAGAGGTAGGTACAGCTGTGGCCTACCGTACTGCTATATATATATAATATATACAGAATAATAATAGCGGACCTAGTGGACACTGTCAGCAGACTGCTAAACTAGTATGAAGAAAAAAAAGCCACCACAGGTATACAATGTAGATGGATGGATAGTATAGTATTATTACTTATGGACGACGAGTGACGACACAGCGGTAGGTACAGCCGTGGCCTACCGTACTGCTATATATATATAATATATGCAGAATAATAATAACGGACCTGGTGGACACTGTCAGCAGACTGCTAAACTAGTATGAAGAAAAAAAAGCCACCACAGGTATACAATGTAGATAGATGGATAGTATAGTATTATTACTTATGGACGACGAGTGACGATACAGAGGTAGGTACAGCCATGTCCTACCGTACTGCTATATATATATATATAATATATACAGAACAATAATAACGGACCTGGTGGACACTGTCTGCAGACTGCTAAACTAGTATGAAGAAAAAAAAGCCACCACAGGTATACAATGTAGATGGATGGATAGTATAGTATTATTACTTATGGATGACGAGTGACGACACAGAGGTAGGTACAGCCGTGGCCTACCGTACTGCTATATATATAATATATACAGAATAATAATAACGGACCTGGTGGACACTGTCAGCAGACTGCTAAACTAGTATGAAGAAAAAAAAGCCACCACAGGTATACAATGTAGATGGATGGATAGTATAGTATTATTACTTATGGACAACGAGTGACGACACAGAGGTAGGTACAGCCGTGGCCTACCGTACTGCTATATATATATAATATATACAGAATAATAATAATAATGGACCTGGTGGACACTGTCAGCAGACTGCTAAACTAGTATGAAGAAAAAAAAGCCACCACAGGTATACAATGTAGATGGATGGATAGTATAGTATTATTACTTATGGACGACGAGTGACGACACAGAGGTAGGTACAGCCATGTCCTACCGTACTGCTATATATATATATATATATATATAATATATACAGAACAATAATAACGGACCTGGTGGACACTGTCAGCAGACTGCTAAACTAGTATGAATAAAAAAAAGCCACCACAGGTATACAATGTAGATGGATGGATAGTATAGTATTATTACTTATGGACGACGAGTGACGACACAGAGGTAGGTACAGCCGTGGCCTACCGTACTGCTATATATATAATATATACAGAATAATAATAACGGACCTGGTGGACACTGTCAGCAGACTGGTAAACCAGAAGGAAGAAAAAAAAGCCACCACAGGTATACAATGTAGATGGATGCATAGTATAGTATTATTACTTATGGACAACGAGTGACGACACAGAGGTAGGTACAGCCGTGGCCTACCGTACTGCTATATATATAATAAATACAGAATAATAATAACGGACCTGGTGGACACTGTCAGCAGACTGCTAAACTAGTATGAAGAAAAAAAAGCCACCACAGGTATACAATGTAGATGGATGGATAGTATAGTATTATTACTTATGGACGACGAGTGACGACACAGAGGTAGGTACAGCCGTGGCCTACCGTACTGCTATATATATAATATATACAGAATAATAATAACGGACCTGGTGGACACTGTCAGCAGACTGCTAAACTAGTATGAAGAAAAAAAAGCCACCACAGGTATACAATGTAGATGGATGGATAGTATAGTATTATTACTTATGGACGACGAGTGACGACATAGAGGTAGGTACAGCCGTAGCCTACCGTACTGCTATATATATAATATATACAGAATAATTATAACGGACCAGGTGGACACTGTCAGCAGACTGCTAAACTAGTATGAAGAAAAAAAAGCCACCACAGGTATACAATGTAGATGGATGGATAGTATAGTATTATTACTTATGGACGACGAGTGACGACACAGAGGTAGGTACAGCCGTGGCCTACCGTACTGCTATATATATAATATATACAGAATAATAATAACGGACCTGGTGGACACTGTCAGCAGACTGCTAAACTAGTATGAAGAAAAAAAAGCCACAACAGGTATACAATGTAGATGGATGGATAGTATAGTATTATTACTTATGGACGACGAGTGACGACACAGAGGTAGGTACAGCCGTGGCCTACCGTACTGCTATATATATAATATATACAGAATAATAATAACGGATCTGGTGGACACTGTCAGCAGACTGCTAAACTAGTATGAAGAAAAAAAAGCCACCACAGGTATACAATGTAGATGGATGGATAGTATAGTATTATTACTTATGGACGACGAGTGACGACACAGAGGTAGGTACAGCCGTGGCCTACCGTATTGCTATATATATAATATATACAGAATAATAATAACGGACCTGGTGGACACTGTCAGCAGACTGCTAAACTAGTATGAAGAAAAAAAAACCACCACAGGTATACAATGTAGATGGATGGATGGATAGTATAGTATTATTACTTATGGACGACGAGTGACGACACAGAGGTAGGTACAGCCGTGGCCTACCGTACTGCTATATATATAATATATACAGAATAATAATAACGGACCTGGTGGACACTGTCAGCAGACTGCTAAACTAGTATGAAGAAAAAAAAGCCACCACAGGTATACAATGTAGATGGATGGATAGTATAGTATTATTACTTATGGACGACGAGTGACGACACAGAGGTAGGTACAGCTGTAGCCTACCGTACTGCTATATATATAATATATACAGAATAATAATAACGGACCTGGTGGACACTGTCAGCAGACTGCTAAACTAGTATGAAGAAAAAAAAGCCACCACAGGTATACAATGTAGATGGATGGATAGTATAGTATTATTACTTATGGACGACGAGTGACGACACAGAGGTAGGTACAGCCGTGGCCTACCGTACTGCTATATATATAATATATACAGAATAATAATAGCGGACCTAGTGGACACTGTCAGCAGACTGCTAAACTAGTATGAAGAAAAAAAAGCCACCACAGGTATACAATGTAGATGGATGGATAGTATAGTATTATTACTTATGGACGACGAGTGACGACACAGAGGTAGGTACAGCCGTGGCCTACCGTACTGCTATATATATAATATATACAGAATAATAATAACGGACCTGGTGGACACTGTCAGCAGACTGCTAAACTAGTATGAAGAAAAAAAAGCCACCACAGGTATACAATGTAGATGGATGGATAGTATAGTATTATTACTTATGGACGACGAGTGACGACACAGAGGTAGGTACAGCCGTGGCCAACCGTACTGCTATATATATATAATATATACAGAATAATAATAACGGACCTGGTGGACACTGTCAGCAGACTGCTAAACTAGTATGAAGAAAAAAAAGCCACAGGTATACAATGTAGATGGATGGATAGTATAGTATTATTACTTATGGACGACGAGTGACGACACAGAGGTAGGTACAGCCGTGGCCTACCGTACTGCTATATATATAATATATACAGAATAATAATAGCGGACCTAGTGGACACTGTCAGCAGACTGCTAAACTAGTATGAAGAAAAAAAAGCCACCACAGGTATACAATGTAGATGGATGGATAGTATAGTATTATTACTTATGGACAACGAGTGACGACACAGCGGTAGGTACAGCCATGGCCTACCGTACTTCTATATATATATATAATATATACAGAATAATAATAACGGACCTGGTGGACACTGTCAGCAGACTGCTAAACTAGTATGAAGAAATAAAAGCCACCACAGGTATACAGTGTAGATGGATGGATAGTATAGTATTATTACCTATGGACGACGAGTGACGACACAGAGGTAGGTACAGCCATGGCCTACCGTACTGCTATATATATAATATATACAGAAGAATAATATCGGACCTGGTGGACACTGTCAGCAGACTGCTAAACTAGTATGAAGAAAAAAAAGCCACCACAGGTATACAATGTAGATGGATGGATAGTATACTATTATTACTTATGGACGACGAGTGACGACACAGAGGTAGGTACAGCCGTTGCCTACCGTACTGCTATATATATAATATATACCGAATAATAATAACGGACCTGGTGGACACTGTCAGCAGACTGCTAAACTAGTATGAAGAAAAAAAAGCCACCACAGGTATACAATGTAGATGGATGGATAGTATAGTATTATTACTTATGGACGACGAGTGACGACACAGAGGTAGGTACAGCCGTGGCCTACCGTACTGCTATATATATAATATATACAGAATAATAATAACGGACCTGGTGGACACTGTCAGCAGACTGCTAAACTAGTATGAAGAAAAAAAAGCCACCACAGGTATACAATGTAGATAGATGGATAGTATAGTATTATTACTTATGGACGACGAGTGACGACACAGAGGTAGGTACAGCCGTGGCCTACCGTACTGCTATATATATAATATATACAGAATAATAATAACGGACCTGGTGGACACTGTCTGCAGACTGCTAAACTAGTATGAAGAAAAAAAAGCCACCACAGGTATACAATGTAGATGGATGGATAGTATACTATTATTACTTATGGACGACGAGTGACGACACAGAGGTAGGTACAGCTGTGGCCTACCGTACTGCTATATATATAATATACTGTATAATAAATGGACCTGGTGGACACTGTCAGCAGACTGCTAAACTACTAGTAAAGAAAAAAAGCCACCACAGGAGTGTTTTTCAGGCAGACAAACGTATACTGGACTGGTGGTCACTGTCAGCAAAACTGTGCACTGTACTCCTGCTATAACTGCTCCCCAGTCCCCACAATTAGGCAGTGTGAGCAGTGCACTCAGCACAGATATATCATGCAGCACACTGAGCACAGATATGGTATGGAGCGTTTTTTTCAGGCAGAGAACGGATTAAACTGGTGGTCACACTCACTAATATCAGTTAAACCCTGCACTGTACTCCTAACAGCTGCTCCCCGTTCCCAATCCTCCCCACAATTATAACAATGTCACTCTTAGTCTTTTCTATTATGACTATAACGGAGAGGACGCCAGCCACGTCCTCTCCCTATCAATCTCAATGCACGTGTGAAAATGGCGGCGACGCGCGGCTGCTTATATTGAATCCGAATCTCGCGAGAATCCGACAGCGGAATGATGACGTTCGGGCGCGCTCGGTTTACCCGCGCCACACGGGAGAATCCGAGCACGGCTCGGACCCGTGTAAAAAGGCTGAAGTTCGGGGGGGTTCGGTTTCCGAGAAACCGAACCCGCTCATCACTAGTATTTTTGCAGACGATGTCCTGCTTTGTACAGTAACTCACCCAGAATCTTCTATTATGGCCATCCATGGAGTATTGCAAAAGTATATATATGAAGCCTCATATTACCGTTTACATTCATTGGAAGTTCTCCCACTGAACCGTTATCCTGTACTCCTGCGGTCTCTTAAGTCCTGTTATAAGTACAACTATCAGTCCCTTTCTCTTTTTCAATACTTCGGTGTCTCCTTGTCTGCTACCAAAGATTCCATCCATTAGATTACAATTATGGCCCCATCCTGAAACAACTCTCAGCTTTCACGATTGATTGGATGAACCATGAGGTCTCCTGGATGGGCAGGGTGGCAGCAGTTAAAATGTCTTTCTTTTTACCCAAAATCTTATACTTGTTTATTGCCAGTTGGCAGGGGGCCTGGCATATCCTAACCTGTGAGCTGTATTAACCTGTGTGTATGGTGGACCAAAATAGTGACTGGTCTCTGGTCTCAACATACTGTATAAATCTTGGATCATTTTGGAGGAAGTCGTAGTAGGTAAGATGCCCTTGTATTATCTGTTATGGATTACGACTGGTTACAGAATCCTTCCTAAATCTGCATCAAGAGCAATGCTTGCGACCAACAAAGCATGGTGTAATAATACTCCGCTATGCGAGGTATTACATCTGACACTGGGCAGAGCGCTATATGCATATACAGTATGTAATCACACTGGCAGATATTTCCCAGCAGCCAAGAGCACGGGAGCAGGTCACATGAGCAGTTAGGTGGTAAGGGCAGTGACAGTTGGAAGTGAGTGGCAGTTGGTGCTGGGCAGCGGTGGCATGCAGAGCTGCACTGCCGCAGTCTCCAGTAAAAACAGCTGGTCCCAGCAGCTGTGATAGCCAGGACTACTGTGGCTTTGAGCTTGGTGGAACAGAGGTGCAGTGAAAGCAGCAGATGGTCGGTGACTGGTCCTAATGATAAGATTGAGCGGCTCCTTCCGATCAGGGTGTGGCTAGTAAAAGGAGAGACTCAGCTACATATGACTGCTAGTAGGAGCTGTCAGCCTGAAAGTACTGAATTGTATCTGATCAAATGGGAGACCATAAGTACAGTAGAAACCCTTCTCACTGTCACAGGGGAGGATGTATATAGCCTGAAGAAGTGATAAAGTGGAAGGTTATAAAGCACAAGCCAGTCAGCTCCTAACTGTTAAATTACAGTCTGTGTTTAAAAAATGACAATTAGGAGCTGAGTGGCTGGTGCATTATCACCAGCGGTTAAAGTGGGCCGGAACATGGCGGAACTGAGTTCTGTCACTTGTAGTAGAGATGAGCGCCGGAAATTTTTCGGGTTTTGTGTTTTGGTTTTGGGTTCGGTTCCGCGGCCGTGTTTTGGGTTCGACCGCGTTTTGGCAAAACCTCACCGAATTTTTTTTGTCGGATTCGGGTGTGTTTTGGATTCGGGTGTTTTTTTCAAAAAACACTAAAAAACAGCTTAAATCATAGAATTTGGGGGTCATTTTGATCCCAAAGTATTATTAACCTCAAAAACCATAATTTACACTCATTTTCAGTCTATTCTGAATACCTCACACCTCACAATATTATTTTTAGTCCTAAAATTTGCACCTAGGTCGCTGGATGACTAAGCTAAGCGACCCTAGTGGCCGACACAAACACCGGGCCCATCTAGGAGTGTCACTGCAGTGTCACGCAGGATGTCCCTTCCAAAAAACCCTCCCCAAACAGCACATGACGCAAAGAAAAAAAGAGGCGCAATGAGGTAGCTGTGTGAGTAAGATAAGCGACCCTAGTGGCCGACACAAACACCGGGCCCATCTAGGAGTGTCACTGCAGTGTCACGCAGGATGTCCCTTCCAAAAAACCCTCCCCAAACAGCACATGACGCAAAGAAAAAAAGAGGCGCAATGAGGTAGCTGTGTGAGTAAGATAAGCGACCCTAGTGGCCGACACAAACACCTGGCCCATCTAGGAGTGTCACTGCAGTGTCACGCAGGATGTCCCTTCCAAAAAACCCTCCCCAAACAGCACATGACGCAAAGAAAAAAAGAGGCGCAATGAGGTAGCTGTGTGAGTAAGATAAGCGACCCTAGTGGCCGACACAAACACCTGGCCCATCTAGGAGTGTCACTGCAGTGTCACGCAGGATGTCCCTTCCAAAAAACCCTCCCCAAACAGCACATGACGCAAAGAAAAAAAGAGGCGCAATGAGGTAGCTGTGTGAGTAAGATAAGCGACCCTAGTGGCCGACACAAACACCGGGCCCATCTAGGAGTGTCACTGCAGTGTCACGCAGGATGTCCCTTCCAAAAAACCCTCCCCAAACAGCACATGACGCAAAGAAAAAAAGAGGCGCAATGAGGTAGCTGTGTGAGTAAGATAAGCGACCCTAGTGGCCGACACAAACACCGGGCCCATCTAGGAGTGTCACTGCAGTGTCACGCAGGATGTCCCTTCCAAAAAACCCTCCCCAAACAGCACATGACGCAAAGAAAAAAAGAGGCACAATGAGGTAGCTGTGTGAGTAAGATAAGCGACCCTAGTGGCCGACACAAACACCGGGCCCATCTAGGAGTGTCACTGCAGTGTCACGCAGGATGTCCCTTCCAAAAAACCCTCCCCAAACAGCACATGACGCAAAGAAAAAAAGAGGCGCAATGAGGTAGCTGTGTGAGTAAGATAAGCGACCCTAGTGGCCGACACAAACACCGGGCCCATCTAGGAGTGGCACTGCAGTGTCACGCAGGATGTCCCTTCCAAAAAACCCTCCCCAAACAGCACATGACGCAAAGAAAAATTAAAGAAAAAAGAGGTGCAAGATGGAATTGTCCTTGGGCCCTCCCACCCACCCTTATGTTGTATAAACAGGACATGCACACTTTAACCAACCCATCATTTCAGTGACAGGGTCTGCCACATGACTGTGACTGAAATGACGGGTTGGTTTGGACCCCCACCAAAAAAGAAGCAATTAATCTCTCCTTGCACAAACTGGCTCTACAGAGGCAAGATGTCCACCTCATCATCATCCTCCGATATATCACCGTGTACATCCCCCTCCTCACAGATTATCAATTCGTCCCCACTGGAATCCACCATCTCAGCTCCCTGTGTACTTTGTGGAGGCAATTGCTGCTGGTCAATGTCTCCACGGAGGAATTGATTATAATTCATTTTAATGAACATCATCTTCTCCACATTTTCTGGATGTTACCTCGTACGCCGATTGCTGACAAGGTGAGCGGCGGCACTAAACACTCTTTCGGAGTACACACTTGTGGGAGGGCAACTTAGGTAGAATAAAGCCAGTTTGTGCAAGGGCCTCCAAATTGCCTCTTTTTCCTGCCAGTATAAGTACGGACTGTGTGACGTGCCTACTTGGATGCGGTCACTCATATAATCCTCCACCATTCTTTCAATGGTGAGAGAATCATATGCAGTGACAGTAGACGACATGTCCGTAATCGTTGTCAGGTCCTTCAGTCCGGACCAGATGTCAGCATCAGCAGTCGCTCCAGACTGCCCTGCATCACCGCCAGCGGGTGGGCTCGGAATTCTGAGCCTTTTCCTCGCACCCCCAGTTGCGGGAGAATGTGAAGGAGGAGATGTTGACAGGTCGCGTTCCGCTTGACTTGACAATTTTCTCACCAGCAGGTCTTTCAACCCCAGCAGACTTGTGTCTGCCGGAAAGAGAGATCCAAGGTAGGCTTTAAATCTAGGATCGAGCACGGTGGCCAAAATGTAGTGCTCTGATTTCAACAGATTGACCACCCGTGAATCCTTGTTAAGCGAATTAAGGGCTCCATCCACAAGTCCCACATGCCTAGCGGAATCGCTCCGTGTTAGCTCCTCCTTCAATGTCTCCAGCTTCTTCTGCAAAAGCCTGATGAGGGGAATGACCTGACTCAGGCTGGCAGTGTCTGAACTGACTTCACGTGTGGCAAGTTCAAAGGGCATCAGAACCTTGCACAACGTTGAAATCATTCTCCACTGCGCTTGAGACAGGTGCATTCCACCTCCTATATCGTGCTCAATTGTATAGGCTTGAATGGCCTTTTGCTGCTCCTCCAACCTCTGAAGCATATAGAGGGTTGAATTCCACCTCGTTACCACTTCTTGCTTCAGATGATGGCAGGGCAGGTTCAGTAGTTTTTGGTGGTGCTCCAGTCTTCTGTACGTGGTGCCTGTATGCC
Organism: Pseudophryne corroboree; assembly: GCF_028390025.1. Taxonomy (NCBI): domain Eukaryota; kingdom Metazoa; phylum Chordata; class Amphibia; order Anura; family Myobatrachidae; genus Pseudophryne; species Pseudophryne corroboree. The sequence goes on along the minus strand of NC_086444.1, from coordinate 397,043,059 downwards.
GAAAGTGTCCCGCAATTCTTCTGGCCACCGACAGCATCTCTTGCACGCCCCTGTCGTTTTAAAAAAATTCTGCACCACCAAATTCAAGGTATGTGCAAAACATGGGACGTGCTGGAATTTGCCCATATTTAATGCACACACAATATTGCTGGCGTTGTCCGATGCCACAAATCCACAGGAGAGTCCAATTGGGGTAAGCCATTCCGCGATGATCTTCCTCAGTTGCCGTAAGAGGTTTTCAGCTGTGTGCGTATTCTGGAAACCGGTGATACAAAGCGTAGCCTGCCTAGGAAAGAGTTGTCGTTTGCGAGATGCTGCTACTGGTGCCGCCGCTGCTGTTCTTGCGGCGGGAGTCCATACATCTACCCAGTGGGCTGTCACAGTCATATAGTCCTGACCCTGCCCTGCTCCACTTGTCCACATGTCCGTGGTTAAGTGGACATTGGGTACAACTGCATTTTTTAGGACACTGGTGAGTCTTTTTCTGACGTCCGTGTACATTCTCGGTATCGCCTGCCTAGAGAAGTGGAACCTAGATGGTATTTGGTAACGGGGGCACACTGCCTCAATAAATTGTCTAGTTCCCTGTGAACTAATGGCGGATACCAGACGCACGTCTAACACCAACCTAGTTGTCAAGGCCTCAGTTATCCGCTTTGCAGCAGGATGACTGCTGTGATATTTCATCTTCCTCGCAAAGGACTGTTGGACAGTCAATTGCTTACTGGAAGTAGTACAAGTGGGCTTACGACTTCCCCTCTGGGATGACCATCGACTCCCAGCAGCAACAACAGCAGCGCCAGCAGCAGCAGGCGTTACACGCAAGGATGCATCGGAGGAATCCCAGGCAGGAGAGGACTCGTCAGAATTGCCAGTGACATGGCCTGCAGGACTATTGGCATTCCTGGGGAAGGAGGAAATTGACACTGAGGGAGTTGGTGGGGTGGTTTGCGTGAGCTTGGTTACAAGAGGAAGGGATTTACTGGTCAGTGGACTGCTTCCGCTGTCACCCAAAGTTTTTGAACTTGTCACTGACTTATTATGAATGCGCTGCAGGTGACGTATAAGGGAGGATGTTCCGAGGTGGTTAACGTCCTTACCCCTACTTATTACAGCTTGACAAAGGCAACACACGGCTTGACACCTGTTGTCCGCTTTTCTGTTGAAATACCTCCACACTGAAGAGCTGATTTTTTTGGTATTTTCACCAGGCATGTCAACGGCCATATTCCTCCCACGGACAACAGGTGTCTCCCCGGGTGCCTGACTTAAACAAACCACCTCACCATCAGAATCCTCCTGGTCAATTTCCTCCCCAGCGCCAGCAACACCCATATCCTCCTCATCCTGGTGTACTTCAACACTGACATCTTCAATCTGACTATCAGGAACTGGACTGCGGGTGCTCCTTCCAGCACTTGCAGGGGGCGTGCAAATGGTGGAAGGCGCATGCGCTTCACGTCCAGTGTTGGGAAGGTCAGGCATCGCAACCGACACAATTGGACTCTCCTTGTGGATTTGGGATTTCGAAGAACGCACAGTTCTTTGCGGTGCTTTTGCCAGCTTGAGTCTTTTCAGTTTTCTAGCGAGAGGCTGAGTGCTTCCATCCTCATGTGAAGCTGAACCACTAGCCATGAACATAGGCCAGGGCCTCAGCCGTTCCTTGCCACTCCGTGTGGTAAATGGCATATTGGCAAGTTTACGCTTCTCCTCCGACAATTTTATTTTAGGTTTTGGAGTCCTTTTTTTACTGATATTTGGTGTTTTGGATTTGACATGCTCTGTACTATGACATTGGGCATCGGCCTTGGCAGACGACGTTGCTGGCATTTCATCGTCTCGGCCATGACTAGTGGCAGCAGCTTCAGCACGAGGTGGAAGTGGATCTTGATCTTTCCCTAATTTTGGAACCTCAACATTTTTGTTCTCCATATTTTAATAGGCACAACTAAAAGGCACCTCAGGTAAACAATGGAGATGGATGGATACTAGTATACTTATGGATGGACTGCCGAGTGCCGACACAGAGGTAGCTACAGCCGTGGACTAACGTACTGTGTCTGCTGCTAATATAGACTGGATGATTGATAATGAGATGAAATCAATATATATATGTATGTATATATAATATCACTAGTACTGCAGCCGGACAGGTAGATAATATATTTATTAGGTAATGATGACTGATGACGGACCTGCTGGACACTGTCAGCTCAGCAGCACCGCAGACTGCTACAGTAAGCTACTATACTATAGTAGTATGTACAAAGAAGAAAGAAAAAAAAAAAACACGGGTAGGTGGTATACAATTATGGATGGACTGCCGAGTGCCGACACAGAGGTAGCTACAGCCGTGGACTAACGTACTGTGTCTGCTGCTAATATAGACTGGATGATTGATAATGAGATGAAATCAATATATATATGTATGTATATATAATATCACTAGTACTGCAGCCGGACAGGTAGATAATATATTTATTAGGTAATGATGACTGATGACGGACCTGCTGGACACTGTCAGCTCAGCAGCACCGCAGACTGCTACAGTAAGCTACTATACTATAGTAGTATGTACAAAGAAGAAAGAAAGAAAAAAAACCACGGGTAGGTGGTATACAATTATGGATGGACTGCCGAGTGCCGACACAGAGGTAGCTACAGCCGTGGACTAACGTACTGTGTCTGCTGCTAATATAGACTGGATGAGTGATAATGAGATGAAATCAATATATATATGTATGTATATATAATATCACTAGTACTGCAGCCGGACAGGTAGATAATATATTTATTAGGTAATGATGACTGATGACGGACCTGCTGGACACTGTCAGCTCAGCAGCACCGCAGACTGCTACAGTAAGCTACTATACTATAGTAGTATGTACAAAGAAGAAAGAAAAAAAAAAAAACACGTGTAGGTGGTATACAATTATGGATGGACTGCTGAGTGCCGACACAGAGGTAGCTACAGCCGTGGACTAACGTACTGTGTCTGCTGCTAATATAGACTGGATGATTGATAATGAGATGAAATCAATATATATATGTATGTATATATAATATCACTAGTACTGCAGCCGGACAGGTAGATAATATATTTATTAGGTAATGATGACTGATGACGGACCTGCTGGACACTGTCAGCTCAGCAGCACCGCAGACTGCTACAGTAAGCTACTATACTCTATAGTAGTATGTACAAAGAAGAAAGAAAAAAAAAAAACACGGGTAGGTGGTATACAATTATGGATGGACTGCCGAGTGCCGACACAGAGGTAGCTACAGCCGTGGACTAACGTACTGTGTCTGCTGCTAATATAGACTGGATGATTGATAATGAGATGAAATCAATATATATATGTATGTATATATAATATCACTAGTACTGCAGCCGGACAGGTAGATAATATATTTATTAGGTAATGATGACTGATGACGGACCTGCTGGACACTGTCAGCTCAGCAGCACCGCAGACTGCTACAGTAAGCTACTATACTATAGTAGTATGTACAAAGAAGAAAGAAAAAAAAAAAACCACGGGTAGGTGGTATACAATTATGGATGGACTGCTGAGTGCCGACACAGAGGTAGCTACAGCCGTGGACTAACGTACTGTGTCTGCTGCTAATATAGACTGGATGATTGATAATGAGATGAAATCAATATATATATGTATGTATATATAATATCACTAGTACTGCAGCCGGACAGGTAGATAATATATTTATTAGGTAATGATGACTGATGACGGACCTGCTGGACACTGTCAGCTCAGCAGCACCGCAGACTGCTACAGTAAGCTACTATACTCTATAGTAGTATGTACAAAGAAGAAAGAAAAAAAAAAAAACACGGGTAGGTGGTATACAATTATGGATGGACTGCCGAGTGCCGACACAGAGGTAGCTACAGCCGTGGACTAACGTACTGTGTCTGCTGCTAATATAGAGTCTAGACTGGATGATAAATTATTGATAATGAGATGAAATCAATATAATATCACTAGTACTGCAGCCGGACAGGTACTATATATATTTATTATGTAATGACTGATGACGGACCTGCTGGACACTGTCAGGTCAGCACAGCACCGCAGACTGCTACAGTAAGCTACTATAGTAGTATGTATAAAGAAGAATGAAAAAAAAAAAAACCACGGGTAGGTGGTATACAATATTATATATATATATATATATATATATATTATATACAATTATATATATATATATATTAAACTGGTGGTGATTGATTATTAAACTGGTGGTCACTTCAGGACAGGTCACGTTGCAACTTGCAACTAGTACTCCGAGGCCTAAGCAGACAATCACAAAATATATTATTATACTGGTGGTCAGTGTGGTCACAACAATGGCAGTGTGGCACTGACTCTGGCAGCAAAAGTGTGCACTGTACGTTATATGTACTCCTGAGTCCTGCTCTCAGACTCTAACTGCTCCCCACTGTCAGTGTCTCCCCCACAAGTCAGATAATACACTTACAGTCACACTATCTAATCTATAAATATCACTTCAGCAAGTAGTATAGTAGTATACAGTAGTACTCCTCCTAATAATGCTCCCCGAAAATACTGTGTCTCTCTCTTCTCTAAACGGAGAGGACGCCAGCCACGTCCTCTCCCTATGACTCTCAATGCACGTGTGAAAATGGCGGCGACGCGCGGCTCCTTATATAGAATCCGAGTCTCGCGATAGAATCCGAGCCTCGCGAGAATCCGACAGCGTGATGATGACGTTCGGGCGCGCTCGGGTTAGCCGAGCAAGGCGGGAAGATCCGAGCCTGCTCGGACCCGTGTAAAAAACCGGAAGTTCGGGCGGGTTCGGATTCAGAGGAACCGAACCCGCTCATCTCTAACTTGTAGTGGGAGGCGGAACCAGTTCCGCCACCTCCAGCCCACTTTGCCCGGCCATGTGGATTTTGTACAGGCAGTGCTGCCTGATTAGCCTGTTTCCGCTGTCACTGTGTGCGCCGTGCCTCCCACATTAATAGATGGGATGGACGGGCAGCACCACTAGACAGTGTTTCCCTCTTTAGCCCACCTCCATAAGTACCCCGCTGGCCGCGGTTGCGGGAATGAGATCCTGCAGTGCTATCGCTGCATGTCTGTCTCTATGTGTGGGACTATATGTGCTATGGGGAGCTGTGTGTGGGATTATATGTGCTGGGAGGGGGGAGCCGTGTGTGGGATTACACGTGCTGGGAGGAGGGAGCTGTGTGTGGGATTATACGTGCTGTGGGGAGCTGTGTGTGGAATTATATATTCTGCGGAGGACAGCTGTGTGTGGGACTATATGTGCTGGGGGGAGCTGTGTATGAGATTATACGAGCTATGGGGACTGTGTGGGATTATATGTGCTGTGGGGACTGTGTGTGGGTTTATATGTACTGTGGGGACTGTGTGTGGGATTATACATGCAGGGGGGACTGTGTGGGATTATACGTGCTGGGGGACTGTGTGGGATTATAAATGCTGGGGGGACTGTGTGTGGGATTATACGTTCTGGGGGGACTGTGTGTGAGATTATACATGCTGAGGGGGGAGCTGTGTTGGGATTATACGTGTTTAGGGGGGAGCTGTGTGTGGGATTATACTTCCTGAGGGGGGAGCTATGTGTTGGATTATACATGCTGAGGGGGGAGCTGTGTGTGGAATTATACTTCCTGAGGGGGGAGTTGTGTATTGGATTATATATGATGAGTGGGGAGCTGTGTGTGGGATTATAAATTATGTGGGGGAGCTGTGTGTGGGATTATAAATGATGTGGGGGAGCTGTGTGTGGGATTATAAATGATGTGGGGGAGCTGTGTGTGGGATTATAAATGATGGGGGGAGCTGTGTATGGGATTATATGTGCTGCGGGGGATAGCTGTGTGTGGGATAAACTGTCAGGGAGGGAGAGCTGTGTCAGGGATAAAATGTGTTAAGGAGTGCTGCTGAAGGGGGAGAGCTATGTGGGGGATGCGTCAGGAGGGAGAGCTGTGTGCGGTATAATGGCCCTCATTCCGAGTTGTTCGCTCGCAAGGCGAATGTAGCAGAGTTACACACGCTAAGCCGCCGCCTACTGGGAGTGAATCTTAGCTTCTTAAAATTGCGACCGACGTACGCGCAATATTGCGATTACAAACGAGTTAGCAGTTTCAGAGTAGCTCCAGACTTACTCTGCCTGTGCGATCATTTCAGTGCTTGTCGTTCCTGGTTGACGTCACAAACACACCCAGCGTTCGCCCAGGCACTCCCACCGTTTCCCCGGCCACTCCTGCGTTTTTTCCGGAAACGGTAGCGTTTTCAGCCACACGCCCCTGAAACGCCGTGTATCCGCCCAGTAACACCCATTTCCTGTCAATCACATTACGATCGCCGGAGCGAAGAAAAAGCCGTGAGTAAAAATACTTTCTTCATAGTAAAGTTACTTGGCGCAGTCGCAGTGCGAACATTGCGCATGCGTACTAAGCGGATTTTCACTGCGATGCGATGAAAAATACCGAGCGAACAACTCGGAATGAGGGCCAATATACGTTAACTGGGGAGAGCTGTGTCTGGGATAAGGTGTGTGAGGGGAGAGCTGCACTAGGGATATACTGTGTGAGTGAGGGGGAAGAGCTGAGTGATGGATAAACTATGCTAGGGGGGAGAGCTGACGGATATAAACTGTGTTAGGGATGAACTGTGTGAGGGATAATATGACACATTTTCCTGGGTCTCTCGGCTGGCGGGCTCTTTTTTTTAGAGCATACGCTTCAATCCCGGGATTAGAAAAAACAGGTGGAAGTGGTTTCCCTAGTGAAGCCCCTATACAGTAGTTTTAGTAGTCGCTAAAGGTTCCCCAGGGAGGATCTAAGATTAACATGGCTGATCCAAAGCAAAGGAAGCAGTGAGCCACAAGGAGAGTTAGGTATACCCCCTTCACATCACAAATGCCAGGTCCCACCCGGAAATTGGAAACGGGTCCTTCCCAGTGGGACCCGGCATTGGACCCTAGCAACTGGCTCCCTGACCTGGAAATATGCCCGGTCCTTTTGCCATAGCGGCGGGAGTGGAGCCTGCATCGGGGCGGAGGCGGAGCTGGGAGAAGAGCTCATTTCCACGCCGCCTCTTCCTATGTAGTGAACAGATCCCGAGTCGCATCGCCCCGGCAACCCGTTTACACTGTCTCTGACCTGGTATTCAACCCGGGAATAACACTGCTTTATTACCGGGTCAGGCGACCTGGGAATTCACCATGGGCCCTTTCACACCACACAGCGATCCGTGTGAACCGGGTTATTTGTGCGGAGTGAAAGGGGTTTTAGTAACCTTGCAATCGCTCTGACAGTTTTACAGTTTAAATATCGAACTGAGGGATGAATTGATGAAGCTATGTGTAATGGGGGTCTCTTTTGGCTGGGTGCATCAGGAGACCTTCCCCCTGTTACTCCAGCCTCGATCAGATCTGCACATAATAGAAGTCTAGCCGGATTGCAGAAGTTTTTGGTGGTCATTGTATGATCCAATTACACAGCCTGGGATCATCGGGACGTGTAGAAAGAAAATATGTAAAGGTATGTGTGTAATGTTGGTGGTCCTGGAATATGGTACACTGCCTGAAGATGTGAATTCTCAGAACGCTTAAAGGTTTGGAGACTAGAGTGAATGGGAGAGCATTGCACAGAGTGGGTGCAGCACGAAAAAGTACTGTATCCCTGACTGGGAGCAGGTAATGGCCCTCATTCCGAGTTGTTCGCTCGCTAGCTGCTTTTAGCAGCAGTGCAAACGCTTTCACCCCTGTCTGTCTACCCCTCCCCTTTAGAATGTAAGCTCTCAGGAGCAGGGCCCTCTTCCCACATGTGCTTATCCTTTCTTACTTTAATAATCCTCAACTGCACCAAATCCATCAGTCTTCTGCCACCTGATACTTATTCCAGTGTCATCTGCTGATGTAACTATGTTTATTTACCCTGTACTTGTCCTATACTATCTAGAGATGAGCGGGTTCGGTTTCTCTGAATCCGAACCCGCCAGAACTTCATGGTTTTTTTCACGGGTCCGAGCAGACTCGGATCTTCCCGCCTTGCTCGGTTAACCCGAGCGCGCCCGAACGTCATCATGACGCTGTCGGATTCTCGCGAGGCTCGGATTCTATCGCGAGACTCGGATTCTATATAAGGAGCCGCGCGTCGCCGCCATTTTCACACGTGCATTGAGATTGATAGGGAGAGGACGTGGCTGGCGTCCTCTCCATTTAGATTATAAGAGACTGAGAGAGATTTACTGGAGCTGACTAGGAGGAGTACTGTTACTGTAGAAGTGTAGAGACTGAGTGGAGAGAGTTTACTAGTGAGGACAGTGCAGTTTACTTTATAATCCGTTCTCTGCCTGAAAAAAGCGATACACAGCACACAGTGACTCAGTCACATACCATATCTGTGTGCACTGCTCAGGCTCAGGCCAGTGTGCTGCATCATCTATTATCTATATATAATATTATATATATCTGTCTGACTGCTCAGCTCACACAGCTTATAATTGTGGGGGAGACTGGGGAGCACTACTGCAGTGCCAGTTATAGGTTATAGCAGGAGCCAGGAGTACATAATATATTATATAGTGAGTGACCACCAGACACACAGTGCAGTTTATTTAATATATCCGTTCTCTGCCTGAAAAAAGCGATACACACAGTGACTCAGTCAGTCACATACCATATCTGTGTGCACTGCTCAGGCTCAGGCCAGTGTGCTGCATCATCTATTATCTATATATAATATTATATATATCTGTCTGACTGCTCAGCTCACACAGCTTATAATTGTGGGGGAGACTGGGGAGCACTACTGCAGTGCCAGTTATAGGTTATAGCAGGAGCCAGGAGTACATAATATATTATATAGTGAGTGACCACCAGACACACAGTGCAGTTTATTTAATATATCCGTTCTCTGCCTGAAAAAAGCGATACACACAGTGACTCAGTCAGTCACATACCATATCTGTGTGCACTGCTCAGGCTCAGGCCAGTGTGCTGCATCATCTATATATATTATATATCTGTCTGACTGCTCAGCTCACACAGCTTATAATTGTGGGGGAGACTGGGGAGCACTACTGCAGTGCCAGTTATAGGTTATAGCAGGAGCCAGGAGTACATATTATATTAAAATTAAACAGTGCACACTTTTGCTGCAGGAGTGCCACTGCCAGTGTGACTGACCAGTGACCTGACCACACTGACCACCAGTATAGTTAGTAGTATACTTATATTGTGATTGCCTGAAAAAGTTAAACACTCGTCGTGTGACTTCACTTGTGTGTTTTTTTTTTTTTTATTCTATAAAAATAAAACTCATTCTGCTGACAGACAGTGTCCAGCAGGTCCGTCATTATATAATATATAATATATACCTGTCCGGCTGCAGTAGTGATATATATATATTTTTTATATCATTTATCATCCAGTCGCAGCAGACACAGTACGGTAGTTCACGGCTGTGGCTACCTCTGTGTCTCTGCACTCGGCAGGCAGTCCGTCCATAATTGTAATACCACCTAACCGTGGATTTTTTTCATTCTTCTTTATACATACATAGTTACATAGACATCTTCTCTTTATCAACCAGTCTATATTAGCTGCAGACACAGTACAGTACGGTAGTTCACGGCTGTGGCTACCTCTGTGTCTGCACTCGGCAGGCAGTCCGTCCATAATTGTATACCACCTAACCGTGGTTTTTTTTTCATTCTTCTTTATACATACATAGTTACATAGACATCTTCTCTTTATCAACCAGTCTATATTAGCTGCAGACACAGTACAGTACGGTAGTTCACGGCTGTGGCTACCTCTGTGTCTGCACTCGGCAGGCAGTCCGTCCATAATTGTATACCACCTAACCGTGGATTTTTTTCAGTCTTCTTTATACATACATAGTTACATAGACATCTTCTCTTTATCAACCAGTCTATATTAGCTGCAGACACAGTACAGTACGGTAGTTCACGGCTGTGGCTACCTCTGTGTCTGCAGTCGGCAGGCAGTCCATAATTGTATACTAGTATCCATCTCCATTGTTTACCTGAGGTGCCTTTTAGTTGTGCCTATTAAAATATGGAGAACAAAAATGTTGAGGTTCCAAAATTAGGGAAAGATCAAGATCCACTTCCACCTCGTGCTGAAGCTGCTGCCACTAGTCATGGCCGAGACGATGAAATGCCAGCAACGTCGTCTGCCAAGGCCGATGCCCAATGTCATAGTACAGAGCATGTCAAATCCAAAACACCAAATATCAGAAAAAAAAGGACTCCAAAACCTAAAATAAAATTGTCGGAGGAGAAGCGTAAACTTGCCAATATGCCATTTACCACACGGAGTGGCAAGGAACGGCTGAGGCCCTGGCCTATGTTCATGGCTAGTGGTTCAGCTTCACATGAGGATGGAAGCACTCAGCCTCTCGCTAGAAAAATGAAAAGACTCAAGCTGGCAAAAGCAGCACAGCAAAGAACTGTGCATTCTTCGAAATCCCAAATCCACAAGGAGAGTCCAATTGTGTCGGTTGCGATGCCTGACCTTCCCAACACTGGACGTGAAGAGCATGCGCCTTCCACCATTTGCACGCCCCCTGCAAGTGCTGGAAGGAGCACCCGCAGTCCAGTTCCTGATAGTCAGATTGAAGATGTCAGTGTTGAAGTACACCAGGATGAGGAGGATATGGGTGTTGCTGGCGCTGGGGAGGAAATTGACCAGGAGGATTCTGATGGTGAGGTGGTTTGTTTAAGTCAGGCACCCGGGGAGACACCTGTTGTCCGTGGGAGGAATATGGCCGTTGACATGCCAGGTGAAAATACCAAAAAAATCAGCTCTTCGGTGTGGAGGTATTTCACCAGAAATGCGGACAACAGGTGTCAAGCCGTGTGTTCCCTTTGTCAAGCTGTAATAAGTAGGGGTAAGGACGTTAACCACTTCGGAACATCCTCCCTTATACGTCACCTGCAGCGCATTCATAATAAGTCAGTGACAAGTTCAAAAACTTTGGGTGACAGCGGAAGCAGTCCACTGACCAGTAAATCCCTTCCTCTTGTAACCAAGCTCACGCAAACCACCCCACCAACTCCCTCAGTGTCAATTTCCTCCTTCCCCAGGAATGCCAATAGTCCTGCAGGCCATGTCACTGGCAATTCTGACGAGTCCTCTCCTGCCTGGGATTCCTCCGATGCATCCTTGCGTGTAACGCCTACTGCTGCTGGCGCTGCTGTTGTTGCCGCTGGGAGTCGATGGTCATCCCAGAGGGGAAGTCGTAAGCCCACTTGTACTACTTCCAGTAAGCAATTGACTGTTCAACAGTCCTTTGCGAGGAAGATGAAATATCACAGCAGTCATCCTACTGCAAAGCGGATAACTGAGGCCTTGACAACTATGTTGGTGTTAGACGTGCGTCCGGTATCCGCCGTTAGTTCACAGGGAACTAGACAATTTATTGAGGCAGTGTGCCCCCGTTACCAAATACCATCTAGGTTCCACTTCTCTAGGCAGGCGATACCGAGAATGTACACGGACGTCAGAAAAAGACTCACCAGTGTCCTAAAAAATGCAGTTGTACCCAATGTCCACTTAACCACGGACATGTGGACAAGTGGAGCAGGGCAGGGTCAGGACTATATGACTGTGACAGCCCACTGGGTAGATGTATGGACTCCCGCCGCAAGAACAGCAGCGGCGGCACCAGTAGCAGCATCTCGCAAACGCCAACTCTTTCCTAGGCAGGCTACGCTTTGTATCACCGCTTTCCAGAATACGCACACAGCTGAAAACCTCTTACGGCAACTGAGGAAGATCATCGCGGAATGGCTTACCCCAATTGGACTCTCCTGTGGATTTGTGGCATCGGACAACGCCAGCAATATTGTGTGTGCATTAAATATGGGCAAATTCCAGCACGTCCCATGTTTTGCACATACCTTGAATTTGGTGGTGCAGAATTTTTTAAAAAATGACAGGGGCGTGCAAGAGATGCTGTCGGTGGCCAGAAGAATTGCGGGACACTTTCGGCGTACAGGCACCACGTACAGAAGACTGGAGCACCACCAAAAACTACTGAACCTGCCCTGCCATCATCTGAAGCAAGAAGTGGTAACGAGGTGGAATTCAACCCTCTATATGCTTCAGAGGTTGGAGGAGCAGCAAAAGGCCATTCAAGCCTATACAATTGAGCACGATATAGTAGGTGGAATGCACCTGTCTCAAGCGCAGTGGAGAATGATTTCAACGTTGTGCAAGGTTCTGATGCCCTTTGAACTTGCCACACGTGAAGTCAGTTCAGACACTGCCAGCCTGAGTCAGGTCATTCCCCTCATCAGGCTTTTGCAGAAGAAGCTGGAGACATTGAAGGAGGAGCTAACACGGAGCGATTCCGCTAGGCATGTGGGACTTGTGGATGGAGCCCTTAATTCGCTTAACAAGGATTCACGGGTGGTCAATCTGTTGAAATCAGAGCACTACATTTTGGCCACCGTGCTCGATCCTAGATTTAAAGCCTACCTTGGATCTCTCTTTCCGGCAGACACAAGTCTGCTGGGGTTGAAAGACCTGCTGGTGACAAAATTGTCAAGTCAAGCGGAACGCGACCTGTCAACATCTCCTCCTTCACATTCTCCCGCAACTGGGGGTGCGAGGAAAAGGCTCAGAATTCCGAGCCCACCCGCTGGCGGTGATGCAGGGCAGTCTGGAGCGACTGCTGATGCTGACATCTGGTCCGGACTGAAGGACCTGACAACGATTACGGACATGTCGTCTACTGTCACTGCATATGATTCTCTCAACATTGATAGAATGGTGGAGGATTATATGAGTGACCGCATCCAAGTAGGCACGTCACACAGTCCGTACTTATACTGGCAGGAAAAAGAGGCAATTTGGAGGCCCTTGCACAAACTGGCTTTATTCTACCTAAGTTGCCCTCCCACAAGTGTGTACTCCGAAAGAGTGTTTAGTGCCGCCGCTCACCTTGTCAGCAATCGGCGTACGAGGTTACATCCAGAAAATGTGGAGAAGATGATGTTCATTAAAATGAATTATAATCAATTCCTCCGCGGAGACATTGACCAGCAGCAATTGCCTCCACAAAGTACACAGGGAGCTGAGATGGTGGATTCCAGTGGGGACGAATTGATAATCTGTGAGGAGGGGGATGTACACGGTGATATATCGGAGGGTGAAGATGAGGTGAACATCTTGCCTCTGTAGAGCCAGTTTGTGCAAGGAGAGATTAATTGCTTCTTTTTTGGGGGGGGTCCAAACCAACGCGTCATATCAGTCACAGTCGTGTGGCAGACCCTGTCACTGAAATGATGGGTTGGTTAAAGTGTGCATGTCCTGTTTTGTTTATACAACATAAGGGTGGGTGGGAGGGCCCAAGGACAATTCCATCTTGCACCTCTTTTTTCTTTTCTTTTTCTTTGCATCATGTGCTGATTGGGGAGGGTTTTTTGGAAGGGACATCCTGCGTGACACTGCAGTGCCACTCCTAGATGGGCCCGGTGTTTGTGTCGGCCACTAGGGTCGCTAATCTTACTCACACAGTCAGCTACCTCATTGCGCCTCTTTTTTTCTTTGCGTCATGTGCTGTTTGGGGAGGGTTTTTTGGAAGGGACATCCTGCGTGACACTGCAGTGCCACTCCTAGATGGGCCCGGTGTTTGTGTCGGCCACTAGGGTCGCTAATCTTACTCACACAGCTACCTCATTGCGCCTCTTTTTTTCTTTGCGTCATGTGCTGTTTGGGGAGGGTTTTTTGGAAGGGACATCCTGCGTGACACTGCAGTGCCACTCCTAGATGGGCCCGGTGTTTGTGTCGGCCACTAGGGTCGCTAATCTTACTCACACAGCTACCTCATTGCGCCTCTTTTTTTCTTTGCGTCATGTGCTGTTTGGGGAGGGTTTTTTGGAAGGGCCATCCTGCGTGACACTGCAGTGCCACTCCTAGATGGGCCCGGTGTTTGTGTCGGCCACTAGGGTCGCTAATCTTACTCACACAGCTACCTCATTGCGCCTCTTTTTTTCTTTGCGTCATGTGCTGTTTGGGGAGGGTTTTTTGGAAGGGACATCCTGCGTGACACTGCAGTGCCACTCCTAGATGGGCCCGGTGTTTGTGTGGGCCACTAGGGTCGCTTATCTTACTCACACAGCGACCTCGGTGCAAATTTTAGGACTAAAAATAATATTGTGAGGTGTGAGGTATTCAGAATAGACTGAAAATGAGTGTAAATTATGGTTTTTGAGGTTAATAATACTTTGGGATCAAAATGACCCCCAAATTCTATGATTTAAGCTGTTTTTTAGTGTTTTTTGAAAAAAACACCCGAATCCAAAACACACCCGAATCCGACAAAAAAAATTCGGTGAGGTTTTGCCAAAACGCGTTCGAACCCAAAACACGGCCGCGGAACCGAACCCAAAACCAAAACACAAAACCCGAAAAATTTCAGGCGCTCATCTCTCATTACTATCATCAACTGTAAGTTGCTGTTTTCCTGTTTGATTATTTGTTTATGTACTCTGTAATTGTGCGCTGTGGAACCCTTGTGGCGCCATCTAAATAAAGGATAATAATAATAATAATAAGCCGCTACCCTCTGGGAGTGTATCTTAGCTCAGCAGAAGTGCGAACGAAAGGATCGCAGCTCTGCTACAGAAAAAAAATTGTGCAGTTTCAGAGTAGCTCCAGACCTACTCTCAGCTTGCGATCACTTCAGACTGTTTAGTTCCTGCTTTGACGTCACAAACACGCCCTGCGTTCGGTCAGCCACTCCCCCGTTTCTCCAGCCACTCCTGAGTTTTTATCTGGCACGCCAATTTTTAGCCTGATCGCTGCGAACAACGGCAGCTAGCGATCAACTCGGAATGACCCCCAATGTGTGTGTAAGATACGCAGATCTTGTGCAGAACAAATTGGTAAGTTGGGAGATATTGGGGGTAATTCTGAGTTGATCGCAGCAGCAGGTTTGTTAGCAATTGGGCAAAACCATGTGCACTGCAGGGGGGGGGGGGGGCAGATATAACATTTGCAGAGAGAGTTAGATTTGGGTGGGTTATTTTGTTTCTGTGCAGGGTAAATACTGGCTGCTTTATTTTTACACTGCAATTTAGATTTCAGTTTGAACACACCCCACCCAAATCTAACTCTCTCTGCACATGTTAAATCTGCCTACCCTGCAGTGCACATGGTTTTGCCCAATTGCTAACAAAATTCCTGCTGCGATCAACATGGAATTACCCCCATTGTGTGAAATAGAAGAGATGTATGTTGGTGAAGTTTTGCTAATAGAATTGTGTCAGAAGTATTTTATATGGAAATTGTTAAACTATAGGCAGCATATGGAGGGACTGACAGAGTGGAATTAATGTTTTGCAAGGTGGACAAGAAGGGGAGGGACTAGGGGCTTGGCATTTGAAAGGGAGGGGCTGCCGGGGTGAGTTCCACCACCTCTCTATGACCACTTTAACCACTGGTTATCGCCTTCTACTTTATCACTTCTCCAGGCTTAAGGCTGAGGCCACACATAGCAGCCAAGCAAGTCCTGCTGAACAGGACCCGCTTGGTTGGGAGTGGGGTTATGTGTTCAGATGGATCCTGTTCTGCGGGATGCCGAAGAACAGGATCCGGCCAGTGACACACAGGATTTCAATGTAACACAGCCACACTGTGAATACACATACATTGAAATGTATGTGTTCACATTGAAATCCCGTTGTCCTGCCATCTGGCCCAACCACAGCATGCTGCAGTCAGACCCGGCGGTGGCTGGACTGCCGCATATGTGTGGGCGCCTGCACTCTCCTTCCGGCCAAGTTAAACGTGACCCGCTTGCCCGCTATGAGGTGGCCGTAGCCTAAGACATTCATAGGTAAACATATTATAGCACGCATCGTACTGTTTTAACACTTCCTGCTTCGCCTCATTAATGAGGCGAAGCAGGAATGGACATCGACAAGTCTGCGAAGCGGGGGAGCAAAAGCCCCCCCCTCCGGCGATGTCCCCCTGAGCTCATGTGCTGTGTCTCCTTCCTGGCTGCCTCCTCTGCGCATGCGAAGGATCTTGCTACTCACGCAAGATCCCCAGTGCAGTCCAGAGCCGGCACTAGCCCCTGACAGGGACAGGTCTGTCCCTGTTGTGATCTATGGGCATCGCCACCTGCAGCTGTCGAAAATCCACAGCTGCAGGTGTCGGATGGTGACCGTTCATACATTGCCCACGCATATCGGCATGCTATCTTTTAGATAGCAGCACCGATATGGACAGGGGCGCATAGTCACTGTGCCGGCTCGGCAGCCATCATACATGGGGGAGAAGTGGTATAGCGCACATATCGTGCGCTGATTCTGCTTCTCCCCCATATTGACTCTGACCATCCAGATAGCATACAAGTCTGAATCAGCCCCTAAAACACATCATTAACATTTTCCATTGGTCTTGCTGGCTTCTTCATGCTAGCATGTATATGGTTATTTTTAAATATCTTCCATAATACAGTATTTGTCCTCACACAACTGGTTTTGATTGGTCTTTGGTTCTTCTCTGCCTGTTCTAAATGGGCCCAGGTAAATGCTACCCTTTGTACCAATGCCTGAGCCACACCACCTGGTGGTACATGCTGCAAGCTTTAGACATTGTTCACTGAATTCGGAAGGGAGTGAGCCACTCTGCACCTCTTGGATTTGAATATTTGTTGTACCTTATTCATGTCCTTTTTTTGTTCTTTAAGCAATGCTTAAATAAACAGTTTATACAAATAAAGATGGAAACATCTGATGTGAAACAGTGGAGAGGTGTACATCCCATCTTCTTGTCTGCTTCAAGGCCCGGAGGAATGGATGGTGGAAATCAATGTGTGAGGTGGATTCTTAGCAGCTGACGATAATTAGAAGCTTGGGAAATGGCTCTAAATTGCACACCCTCCAGTAATGAAAGGTGCTATGCTGCTGAGAATAAATTAGTATACACAGACAAAAGGGGTGCAGATACACTTTGCGATCATTACATTTCTATATAATAAAATATAATCTATCATAAGAGGTTGTTAGTATATTGTTAACCAATGATATCAGCCTGCCCACCAATCGTCCAGGTCACCTCTTGTCGAGCAGGTCCCTAACACTATGGGGCCAACATCTGGGATGCAAGGAACCCCAAAACATGATCCAGCAAAGGACCCCCCCCCCAGGGCATCACACTAAAGGATAGTGATAGCAAAGTAATATAAGGTATAGGTGTGAAGGTCGCTACTAAGTGTTCAAAGGTGAAGAGTATGTGAAAAAAATGTACAAACATGATATAAAAGTGACTGTGTATTTAAATGGTGATGCCCTGAGACAGCCCAGCCACAACAGCCCAGGGAGCCCCACGTCCAAATGCCAACCCCAAATGTAGGACTTATTTAGAATTATGCCTGTGTCACAGTGCAGTCCATGCTGATTCCCTGCTTAAAAAGAGGGTGGTGGGGGGAGGGGTGCCAATCTAGATAGAGGCATTCTCAAACCTCAGGTGTGCATTTCTAATGGCTCTAAATTGAACACCCTCCAGGCCGATATCATTGGCCAACGATATACTAACAACCTCTTATGATAGATTATATTTTATTATATTGAAAAGTAATGATCGCATAGTGCATCTGCACCCCTTTTGTCTGTGATAATTAGAAGCATACCTTTGCCCGTGTAAGCCAGTCCAGAAGGAGATCTAGTAGCATCTAGATGACTACACACAGGGCCGGCTCCAGGCATGTTCGAATAGAGCGGCCGCCACCCTTAATGGGCGCCGCGCGCTGGTGCCGCCATATTCGAACCTGGAGCCGGCCCTGTGCAGCAGAACGCTTGTGTGCCAGTGCGCGCTGAGCGGCGCCGGTGTCTAACATCAGACGCCGGCACCGCGCAGCGCGCATAGTGCACACAACCGCTATGGAGGCCGCCCGCCCGTCCTCCCCCGGACTCGCACCCGCAGACAGCAGCACTCCTCCCCCTCCCAGCGCCGCAGGTATTGGGGGGGGGGGCATATCTGCACTGTGGGGTCATATCTGCACTGTGGGGGCATTTATCTGGCACTGTTGGGGGCATATCTGCACTGTGGGGGCATGGCACTGTGGGGTCATATCTGCACTGTGGGGGCATGGCACTGTGGGGGCATATCTGGACTGTGGGGGCATGGCACTGTGGGGGCATTTATCTGGCATTGTTGGGGGCATATCTGCACTGTGGGGTCATATCTGCATTGTGGGGGCATTTATCTGGCACTGTTGGGGGCATATCTGCACTGTGGGGTCATATCTGCACTGTGGGGGCATGGCACTGTGGGGTTATATCTGCACTGTGGGGGCATTTATCTGGCACTGTTGGGGGCATATCCACTGTGGGGTCATATCTGCACTGTGGGGGCATGGCACTGTGGGGTTATATCTGCACTGTGGGGGCATTTATCTGGCACTGTTGAGGGCATATCTGCACTGTGGGGGCATGGCACTGTGTGGGGTCATATCTGCACTGTGGGGGCATGGCACTGTGGGGTCATATCTGCACTGTGGGGGCATTTATCTGGCACCGTTGGGGGCATATCTGCACTGTGGGGGCATGGCACTGTGTGGGGTCATATCTGCACTGTGGGGGCATGACACTGTTGGGTCATATCTGCACTGTGGGGTCATATCTGCACTGTGGGGGCATTTATCTGGCATTGTGGGGGCATTTATGTATCTGGCACTGTGGGGTCATATCTACACTGTGGGGGCATTTATCTGGCACTGTGGGGGCATATCTGCACTGTGGGGGCATTTATGTATCTGGCACTGTGGGGGCATTTATGTATCTGGCACTGTGGGGGCACATCTGGCACTGTGGGGGCATTTATGTATCTGGCACTGTGGGGGCATTTATGTATCTGGCACTGTGGGGGCATTTATTTATCTGGCACTGTGGGGGCATATCTGGCACTGTGGGGGCATTTATGTATCTGGCACTGTGGGGGCATTTATGTATCTGGCACTGTGGAAGCATTCTGTATCTGGCACTGTGGGGGCATTTATGTATCTGGCACTGTAGGGGCATTTATGAATCTGGAACTGTGGGGACATATCTGGCACTGTGTGGCCATTTATGTATCTGGCACTGCTGGGGGGCATGTCATGTGTTGCTTGCACTGCTGGGGGGCATGTCATGTGTAGCTGGCACGGCTGGGGAGCATATCATGTAGTGTTCCCACTAGGTGTCTGTGGCTAGGCAATGTGTCTAACGTGCTCTGCCTGGCGCAAAGTGTCTAACGTGCTCTGCCTGGCGCAAAGTGTCTAACGTGCTCTGCCTGGCGCAAAGTGTCTAATGTGCTCTGCCTGGCGCAAAGTGTCTAACGTGCTCTGCCTGGCGCAAAGTGTCTAACGTGCTGTGCCTGGCGCAAAGTGTATAGGAGGTTCTACCTGGTGCAATGTGTATTAACTGCACTACTGTGTGGTGTAATGCGAATTGCCACTATTATGTGGCCACGCGGGTTCACTACGGGTGGCCGGCGGTCGGGCTCCCGGCGACCAGCATCCCGGCGCCGGGAGCCCGACCGCCGGCTTAAGGACAGCTTGGCGAGCGCAAATGAGCCCCTTGCGGGCTTGCTGCGCTCGCCACGCTACGGGCACGGTGGCGCGCTACGCGCGCCACACTATTTTATTCTCCCTCTATGGGGGTCGTGGACCCCCACGAGGGAAAATAAGTGTCGGTATGCCGGCTGTCGGGCTCCCGGCGCCGGTATACTGAGCGCCGGGAGCCCGACCGCCGGCAAACAGAAGACCACCCGGCCACGCACCTTCCCCACGAAGCAACACTCCTAAATTTTTGCTGCGCGCCTTCCGCGCGCACTGTCCATGCTTTGCCATGTAGGTAGATGAGCACCAAGCATTACAATATGTACATCATTTTGCCCTCCTAATTTAAAAATGTGCCCTCCCTGTGATCAGCACCCTGCCCTGAAAAGACATTGGTGGTCATTCCGAGTTGATCGTTCGTTATTTTTTTTCGCAACGGAGCGATTAGTCGCTAATGCGCATGCGCAATGTCCGCAGTGCGACTGCGCCAAGTAAATTTGCTATGCAGTTAGGTATTTTACTCACGGCATTACGAGGTTTTTTCTTCGTTCTGGTGATCGTAATGTGATTGACAGGAAGTGGGTGTTTCTGGGCGGAAACAGGCCGTTTTATGGGAGTGTGTGAAAAAACGCTACCGTTTCTGGGAAAAACGCGGGAGTGGCTGGTGAAACGGAGGAGTGTCTGACTGTCTGGGCGAACGCTGGGTGTGTTTGTGACGTCAAACCAGGAACGACAAGCACTGAACTGATCGCACTGGAAGAGTAAGTCTCGAGCTACTCAGAAACTGCACAGAGAAGTCTTTTCGCAATATTGCGAATCTTTCGGTCGCAATTTTGATAAGCTAAGATTCACTCCCAGTAGGCGGCGGCTTAGCGTGTGCAAAGCTGCTAAAAGCAGCTTGCGAGCGAACAACTCGGAATGAGGGCCATTGAGTTGAGACACATGACTCAGTTCAGTGAAGTGTCTCGAGTCAGTGTCTCGGCATTTGTATTTTAATGAATTGCAGAGACTGCACATGAATCAGTGAGTTGCCAGTGCTGGCAGATCAGTGCTGGACTCATGGAGGGAGTTATTCAGCTGCAGTGATTGTGCAGTGCATCTGGGGGAGGCAGCTGCTTATGCACTGATTGTTAATAATATATAAACATAGATTCAGTGTTATGTTGATATATTATTAATAACCACTTATTGCACACTAGTTACAGATATGCACATTACTTCTGGCTGAGGAGAGAAAGCTTAACAGCCATGAAACACATCATTCAGTCTGTAACTAAACCAAATAAAAACATTTTTTATTTTGCATACTTTGCTAATTGGATGATTTTTAGGTGGGCTTTTTTTTAGGTGGGCTTGGATTTATTATATTATCCACTATCTAGCCTCCAGGGAGTTTGCCACCCACAATCACATTGAGCAGGAACAGTGAGTTTAGAACACTGTACCACAGGGGCTTCACCTCCTGCAGGCTTATGCTGCATGAATCAGATCCATCCACTGAGTCACTGAGTCTACACAGTGTACAACTGTCTCAACTCACTGGCAGACTCAGGATGAATCATGATTCATGAAATGGATCAGGCGCAGCAGCACAGCACTCACTGACTGGTGAGTCGTGACTGCTCCCTCCCCCCTCCCACTGGGTGTCACCTGGTATAGCCTCTGGCCAATCACAGCTAAAGACACTCAGCAGAAGACACTGACTGAAGGACACACTGAGTTTCCTCCCTCTGGCTGAGAGAAGCTACTGCTTAAACAGTGAGTGACTCGAATCATTCATACTTCCTGATGATTCGAGTCACTGTGTTGAGACAGTGAGTCAGTAGCCATCTCTATTCCCCAGTACACGGCCACTGCCAGCGCCGCCCGCTGAGGTGCTGCTGCAGAGTGCGGGATTTCCTACTCACTACCGCAGCCGCTGGGATGTGTTCAGAGCTGGTGGAACCCGCTCAGCGAGGGTATGCATTGCAGGGAGGCGCTCTCCCCGCTCTGCTACCCCGCTGCTGGGTCCACCGTTGCTGCCAGCTGCAGCTGCGCTTGTCAAACTGACAGGCAGCGTCGCCGGCAATGTGAAGATCGGTGCTTCCTCCTTGTTGTGTCACCGGCGTCTGACCTTCTGGCAGTGGCTAGGTTTCAGCGCCGGGGCCCTGCTCCTGCACCTGCACAGCTTCCTCTCATATTCACTCCCTAGTTGACTGCTGACAGGGAGCGGAGCACCTCTCTCACACTGCTGGCTACTATGGGGTGTGGGGGGAGTCGGGCATGTGTTCAGCGGAGCTGCAGCTGGAAGCAGCCCACGAGCCCAGGCAGTACTTTAATTAGTTGATAGTTTACAGGAGACGGCGCCCTGAGCAGCATCAAAGGATGCAGTAAGGGTAGAAGAGACTACAGTTCTCCAGCTGCGGAGGCTCCATGGCAGGATGTTGTTCACTGCCCTGGCCTGGACTCTGCTGGAGCTGAGGCTGGAGAGACAGATGATGCAGCATGCAGAGTGGGCTCACAAAGCTAATCAGCTCACAGCCAGCCCGAAGAGAGTGAGCTGAAGCAGGGGTGTATCTAGGGGCCTGAGCGCCCCTGGCAAAACAAGGAACTGGCGCCCCCCACCTCCCCCAACTAGGGACACAGAGGGGGGAGTTACAGATAGGCTGAGGTCAGGGACACTGACAGGGAATTACAGGGAAGGGTGCGGGCAGGGATACTGAGGGGGATTTATGGGAAGGGTGTGGGCAGGGACACTGAGGGGGAATTATGGGAAGGGTGCGGGCAGGGACACAGAGGAAATTACAGGAGTGTATGGGCAGGGTCACTAAGGGGACAGTTACAAGGATGGTGCGGGCAGGAATACTGAGGGGTAATTACAAGGAGGGTGTGGACAGGAACACAGAGGGGATATACTGTATGCACACATACATACAGTTAAAAAACCCTCTCTAGGTGTGATGGCACTACATATCTAAGCAAATCCAGTTGACAAGGTGTGCTGGGACTTGTAATCTCAAAACAGCTGGACAGGCAGTCACTGGTCTAGCTACCTCTCCATACAGAGCTCTTTGTAAGCTGTGATCCAGACTGCCAGGATAGACCATGCAGTGCCGCTACGGTCCCACAGAAAATGTATAGGTATGTCCATGCTGCACTGCTGACTAGTGCTGATTGTAGTGCCTGGTGTTTGGTGACAGACCATAGGGGAGCGGATGAGGAAGAGGAAGTGCCTCGCCCCTCCCCATACCTGGAAGTGCCCCGCTCCCCGGCTATATTCACCATCATTGTGACTGTAGTCACAGAGAGTGTCAGAGTGCAATACGCTTCTGAGAGTCCAGCAGTGGATGAGCACTGCTAAGGGATGTAGTAAGAACTACTATGTCATTCTACCCCCTGGCCCGGGTGGCACTGCCGGGCAGTGCCCCCTCCTTGGCCGGCGCCCCTGGCAAGTGCCATCCTGGCCAATAGGAAGATACACCCCTGAGCTGAAGTACCAGGACTTCAGGCTGATGGAGGATTCCAGGACACCAACAGCCAGAAGGTACTGCAGTGTAACCCTAATCCTAACCCTCCCCCCCATAACCTATCCGCAACCCCCTTAGTCTAATCCTAACCCCCCCACAGCCTATCCGCTCCCCCCGCAGCATAACCCTAAACTCTCCCGCCCCGTATCCTAAATCTAACCCTCCCCCACAGCCTAACCCTAACGCTCCCCCACCCCGCATCCTCACCCTAGCCCTATTCCCGCAGCCTACCAGACCCAACCCGCAGCCTAATCCTAATGCTCTCCCCCCCGCATCCTCACCCTAACCCTCCCCCTGCAGCGTATCTGACCCAAACCGCTTCCTAATCCTAACGCTTTCCCCCCCGCATCCTCACCCTAACCCTCCCCCTGCAGCCTAACTGACCCAACCCGCAGCCTAATCCTAACACTCCCCCCCCGCATCCTCACCCTAACCCTCCCATGCAGCCTAACTGAGCCAACCCGCAGCCTAATCCTAACGCTCTCCCCCCGCAGCCTAACTGACCCAACCCGCAGCCTAATCTTAATGCTCTCCCTCGCATCCTCACCCTAACCCTCTTCCTGCAGCCTAACTGACCCAACCCGCAGCCTAATCCTAATGCTCTCCCCCACATCCTCACCCTAACCCTCCCCCTGCAGCCTAACTGACCCAACCCGCAGCCTAATCCTAATGCTCTCCCCCGAATACTCACCCTAACCCTCCCCCCGCAGCTGGCACTCTCCCATACGTCTGACAGCCACCCCAGTGAGTGCTGCCTATATTACATATGCTTTATATCTATCTATATATCTATCTATCTATCTATCTATCTATCTATCTATCTATCTAGAATTTTTTATTTATTTATGGGGGCCCCACAAGCATGTTGTCCAGGGCCCCCACAGACCTTAATCCAGCCCTGTTTATATGTAGTCGAGGATTTATATTCCAACCACGAAAACGTGTTGCTAGTAAAAGAAGGTTTATCTGTAGAGGCAGCTAAAATGTAGTCCATGTACATGAAATAGCCAGTCTTATGGAACTAATCCTTGTGTGTAGGGTGCTTGCGAGAATTCCAAAGAACCGGAACGACTGAGGGGATCCGGTTGCTGGCTGTTGGGAATCCCGGCAGCTGGAATACTGACGCTGGAACATTGACACCTGGAAGAATACCGATGCCGGCATCCCGACCATGAGTATAGCAGAGGGGCTAGGTTTAGGGCCGGGTTAGGGGGTTAGGCTTCGGAAGGGGAGGGGTTAGGATTAGTCTGCGAGTATGGTTGGGGGGTTAGGGTTAGGCACCACCGGTGGGAGGTTAGGGTTAGGCACTAAGTGGGGAGTGTTATGTTTAGGCTGTGGGAAAGGGGAGTTTGGGTTTAGGCACCACCAGGGAAAGGTTAGGGTTCAGCATTAAAGAGGGAGGTTAGGATTAGGCTGCAGGGAGGGAGGGTTAGGGTTTGGGGGTAGGGTAGACCACAGGTATCTCTCCCCTGTCGGGATTTCAATTGTTGGGAAGCTGGCATCGGTATACTGAACTGTATAGAAAATTACAGAGTTGGCCGGAGGTGCGGGTTCCCGGCCAAACTCAGACTTTTTTTAACGTTACCATGCATGGTTTTGCCGTGTACATGATTGCTGCTTTAAAAGAAGTCAGAGTTCGACCAGGAGCCCGCGCCTCTGACTAACTTGGACTTCATTACATTTGGCCCATATTTCCTTAATCTTTTGTCATTCCCTTAATTCTAGTTAGAAAATGTATCACCTTTCATCCCGAAATTGCTTGGCGTTCTGTGCCCACATGAAAACATAACCTCTGATTAAAAGCAATAAAGTTACCCTGGTAAATCAGAATGTATATTATCCATTTTGCGGTGTAAAGTAGAAACTAATTCATTTCTCAAACTTTGGTATTTTTTGTTGGCCACAAGAGACAGGAATCTCAAACACTGTATAACAATGCTTGCCTCTACTCAAACAGCTCAATTTATTTACAATGTTTTTTTTTTTTGCCTGTGGGAATGTCTGTGGTTATAATGGGTGTCCTGGGACTCAAGGCCTATATAGGATGAATCTTCCTGTCTCAGTTCTGTAGCTCTTGCTGCTGTTGCTTTACAAATCAATTTCTTTTCATATCTCCTACATAAACCAGTAATTTCTTCACTCAACTTGTCAGTCACTGTCTATAACTTGTCACTGTCCACTTTAGCAGATTTGCAATATTAGTCCTCTATTGCTCAATATACAGTAAAAGTTGAATTTCAAATGCAAAGTTGTTAAAAATCTATTAACTCGACCAGTAATGCGCAATTATCTAAGACATCTCTCTTTGAACCTGATTCAGAGGTGGATGCAGAAGCGTCTCTTAGCAGTCGCCCGTCTGTGAGTTTATACAAATGGAATACAAACGCCTCCCCTTGTGTACATCTATGTGGCTGAATGTGCATGATCTGACTCACCCACTTTTAGCTATAGATTAGTGGGCTTGGTTCTCCGTCGCCCATCCAAACTTCCAGGATCTGAGTGAATCCGAGAACTGGCGCAGGTTTTCCCGCCTTGCTCAGATTCCAAAATAAGGCAAAATTTAATCTTTCCAGCATCAGATCTCGCATATTTTGAAGACTGTGTGTTATGTTGTCAGTTGTGAAAAAACAAAAAACAGTATTTTTTTATTTGTATATTCTTGTAATGCATTATTTTCTAGCTCAGACTTGATTGATAGATCTTTTACATTCACTCTTCCATTTTGATAGGACCAGGATATTCTTATTTGGGTGTGGGGAGGGTGTGCTCTGAGTGGGGTAGGGGGTCGGGAGGAGTAGCGGTTGGGGGAGGAGCGGGGTTAATGCAGGTGGGGGAGTGGCAGGTGCGTGGGTGCTGCGGATGGGGGGGGTCCATAGGTGCTGCGGCTGGTGGAGTGGCGGGTACGAGGGTTCCGCGGTTTGGGTAGGGGGTCTGGAGGCGCCACGGGTGGGAGAGCGGCGGGTGCGGGGGTGCCACGGATGGAGTTCCGGTGGCGATGCGGGTGGAGTGGTGCCGCGGGTGGAGGGGCGGCTGTGGGGGAGGGGCGGGTGCTGTGGGTGGGGGCGGGTGTGTGGGTGCTGCGGGTGGGGAAGGGGCGGGTGCTGTGAGTGGGGTAGGGGGTCGGGAGGCGCAGCGGGTGGGGAGGAGCAGAATTGATGCGGGTGGGGGAGTGACAGGTGCAGGGGTGCAGCAGATGGGGTCCATAGGTGCTGCGGGTGGTGGAGTGGCGGTTGCGGGGTGCTGCGGTTTGGATAGGGGGTCTGTAAATGGCACAGGAAGGGGAGGGGCATTGCGGGGGGTGCCACGGATGGGGTGGGGGTCCGGTGGCGATGCGGGTGGTGGGGCACTGTGGGTGGAGGAGTGGCGGGTATGGGAGAGGGGCAGGTGCGGAGGTGATGTGGGTGGGGGAGGCGCGGGTTCGTGGGTGCTACGGGTGGGGAAGGGACGGGTGCTGGGGTGCCGTGGATGGGGTCCGGTGGCGTCGCGGCTGGGGGAGCGCTGGATTCGGGGGGAGGTGGGACTCAGGGGGCGGGATGTACTAACGTCTTCCGCTGCGGTATCTGGCTTATTGCTTGTGTTCTCCTTGGTAATAGGATCGCCACCCGCTGGGTGGGAGGTATGGGCATAGTTTGGTTGTGGGATGTGCTTGTGGGGTGCGGTGGGTGTTGCACGTGGGGCGAGGGGTTTGTTGTTTGGAGGAGTTGTGGGTGTGCAAGGGTTTGTTTGTTTGTTTGTTGTGGTGTGAGGGTTAGGGGTTCATGAGGTGTTGGGGTTTAGTGTAGGATGTGCAAGGATGGGGAAAAGATTGCTTGTGTGTGTGTGTGTGTGGGGGGGGGGTATTCGTATGTGTGAAGGAGAAGAGGTTGCCCGATGCGGTGGTGTGTGGAAATCTGGAGGTGTGCCTCGGGGTGTGTGCCTGGAGCAGATGCAGGAAGTGGGGACTCCCTGCCTGCTGTATTGACCTTATCGTTTCGCTGCTGCGGGAGGGAGCTCCCGCTCAGCAGCACTGTGGCTGGAACAGTGTCCTGTCCTGGCTCCGGGCGGGTGCACTTGGTCTGGCCTCCACAGTGTGTGCCTGGCGCCGGGGATGTGAATGGGGGTGCCGGTGCGCGTGTTCCCGGAGTTGCAGGCTGGCTGTCAGGCAGGCAGGCGGCATGATGGTGTGGCTGGAGCGTGGAGCGAAGTGGTAGTAGGAGGGAGCTGTGTATGTGCTGCGCTGTGTATTAAGATTAATGTGGAATTACAGAATAGATGTTAAAAACCTTCTATAGCCTTCAGTACCCTAACAGTGTCCCAAATACTCACAGTTTGCATTTATTATTTCCCCCAAAACACTTTAAATGTTCATCCATATTATCCAGTTAGAATATCCTGCAATTTAGAAGTGCAATCTGGAAATATCAGAATGTAGACTGAGAGCTGCACACTCACTTTATATTCTGTGCACAGAAGTGAATTACAAGTAATAAATTAATTAGGTGGTACACTCTTAATAATGACAACCTTGTTGTAATGGTACTTTTGATATGGGAGTTCTGCAGATATATAAAGGAAATAGTGTATTTCATGTATCCTCAAGACCCACTGTCCCTTATAGATTTAAATTCATAGACCACTGTAATGAGTCTTAAACATCTATTATCTACAGTATATTGTGTGTTCTAATGGTATGATCTCATACATCTTATGATGATATGATAGTCATTTTTATCTGAAAGTCAGGAAAGATGTGTTTATCTTAAGTGAACACATGTAAAGGTGTATCTTTTTCTAACAATTTCTAAGTGTCTTTCTCTCTAGTAATCTAACATGTTGGGAGGCATGTCTCTAAGTACATCCACATGCCATTTACAGTAGGAAACATCCCCTCCATAACAAATAAACCGAACTGAAAGCAGGTCATCACTGTATATACAGTATCACTGTCAGGGGCGCAGCCAGAACTTTGTGGGCCCGATAGCAACATTTTGAAGGGGCCCCTGTCCCAATGCTTCTAGAGACACTTCTCTGCAGCAGTTGTTCATTTTATGCCCTATAATAGTGCTCTAGTTCATTTTCTGAACCACAGTAGAGTCTTATTAATGATATGCCCCATGGTAGTGCCCTAGTTTCTTTTATGAATCACAGTAGTGCTTAAGTTCACCCTATGTCACATTTCAGAGCTACTAGTACACATTATGCCGCACAGTACCCCCCAATTCACATTGTGATATATAGGGCTCCCCGTTCATATAATGTTTCATTACAGTGCCCTGGTTCATATTATATAACATTAAAATGCCCTTCAGTTCATTTTATGCCACACTACAATGAGCAGGTCCAGGAGCATACCTAGACATATTGCAGGCCCAAAGGAAAAGATTTGAAAGGATCCCTATGTACCACCCAATGCCGAAAAATGTATATAACACATGTTACTTTGACAGGGAAGCAGGGCCGGATTAACAATGGGGTGGGTGGAGCTGCAGCTCCAGGCCCTCTCATAAAAATAGGCCCAAAGAATCCACTGCAATCTAGACTGTGTTGACAGGTAAGAAACAAAAAATTCCTGTCAACACAAGCAGAATTGCCAGCTCATTCACCCGAGGCTGTCCTTAGCCACATTCACCCGCAGCTATAATCAGCCGTGCTCATTCAACTGAAGCTGCCCTAAAGCACCGCCCATTTACACACAGTAGCCAAAGCTACGCCCACTCACATCAACACAAGTCAGGTGGAAAAACATTCTATCAACACGAGCCATCTCTAACCACACCCATTCACTCCTAGCCATTCTAGTTACACTCATTCACCTGCAACAGTCCCAAAGCCCCACCCACTCATGGCAGCACAGTCAACGAAGCCGTGCCCACTCACAGCACATGAAGCCCCACCCCATGTCCATCCAAAGCATTGCCCATTCACCCTCCCCATGTTTCTCAGCAACTAAGTGGGAACATGGCAGCTGGGCATTGACACTGAAATTATGATGAAGGTGGACCCACAGAGGCTGAGCTGCAGCTGGAAATAATGTGCTGAGGAACGCAGGGGCACAGGGCAGCTGTCACTGTCCATGAGGTGAAATATACTGTACATGCATCCCAGAGGTTGGTGTAATGTCTGCTGCTCTTTGTGCTCTGTGATATTACTCTGGGGCTCTATATGTGCCTACGTATGTACTGTGTATACAGTAGAGATGAGCGCCGGAAATTTTTCGGGTTTTGTGTTTTGGTTTTGGGTTCGGTTCCGCGGCCGTGTTTTGGGTTCGACCGCGTTTTGGCAAAACCTCACCGAATTTTTTTTGTCGGATTCGGGTGTGTTTTGGATTCGGGTGTTTTTTTAAAAAAACCCTAAAAAACAGCTTAAATCATAGAATTTGGGGGTAATTTTGATCCCAAAGTATTATTAACCTCAAAAAACATAATTTACACTCATTTTCAGCCTATTCTGAACACATCACACCTCACAATATTATTTTTAGTCCTAAAATTTGCACCGAGGTCGCTGTGTGAGTAAGATAAGCGACCCTAGTGGCCGACACAAACACCGGGCCCATCTAGGAGTGGCACTGCAGTGTCACGCAGGATGGCCCTTCCAAAAAACCATCCCCAAACAGCACATGACGCAAAGAAAAAAAGAGGCGCAATGAGGTAGCTGACTGTGTGAGTAAGATTAGCGACCCTAGTGGCCGACACAAACACCGGGCACATCTAGGAGTGGCACTGCAGTGTCACGCAGGATGTCCCTTCCAAAAAACCCTCCCCAAACAGCACATGACGCAAAGAAAAAAAGAGGCGCAATGAGGTAGCTGTGTGAGTAAGATTAGCGACCCTAGTGGCCGACACAAACACCGGGCCCATCTAGGAGTGGCACTGCAGTGTCACGCAGGATGTCCCTTCCAAAAAACCCTCCCCAATCAGCACATGATGCAAAGAAAAAGAAAAGAAAAAAGAGGTGCAAGATGGAATTATCCTTGGGCCCTCCCACCCACCCTTATGTTGTATAAACAAAACAGGACATGCACACTTTAACCAACCCATCATTTCAGTGACAGGGTCTGCCACACGACTGTGACTGATATGACGGGTTGGTTTGGACCCCCCCCAAAAAAGAAGCAATTAATCTCTCCTTGCACAAACTGGCTCTACAGAGGCAAGATGTCCACCTCATCTTCACCCTCCGATATATCACCGTGTACATCCCCCTCCTCACAGATTATCAATTCGTCCCCACTGGAATCCACCATCTCAGCTCCCTGTGTACTTTGTGGAGGCAATTGCTGCTGGTCAATGTCTCCGCGGAGGAATTGATTATAATTCATTTTAATGAACATCATCTTCTCCACATTTTCTGGATGTAACCTCGTACGCCGATTGCTGACAAGGTGAGCGGCGGCACTAAACACTCTTTCGGAGTACACACTTGTGGGAGGGCAACTTAGGTAGAATAAAGCCAGTTTGTGCAAGGGCCTCCAAATTGCCTCTTTTTCCTGCCAGTATAAGTACGGACTGTGTGACGTGCCTACTTGGATGCGGTCACTCATATAATCCTCCACCATTCTATCAATGTTGAGAGAATCATATGCAGTGACAGTAGACGACATGTCCGTAATCGTTGTCAGGTCCTTCAGTCCGGACCAGATGTCAGCATCAGCAGTCGCTCCAGACTGCCCTGCATCACCGCCAGCGGGTGGGCTCGGAATTCTGAGCCTTTTCCTCGCACCCCCAGTTGCGGGAGAATGTGAAGGAGGAGATGTTGACAGGTCGCGTTCCGCTTGACTTGACAATTTTGTCACCAGCAGGTCTTTCAACCCCAGCAGACCTGTGTCTGCCGGAAAGAGAGATCCAAGGTAGGCTTTAAATCTAGGATCGAGCACGGTGGCCAAAATGTAGTGCTCTGATTTCAACAGATTGACCACCCGTGAATCCTTGTTAAGCGAATTAAGGGCTGCATCCACAAGTCCCACATGCCTAGCGGAATCGCTCCGTGTTAGCTCCTTCTTCAATGCCTCCAGCTTCTTCTGCAAAAGCCTGATGAGGGGAATGACCTGACTCAGGCTGGCAGTGTCTGAACTGACTTCACGTGTGGCAAGTTCAAAGGGCATCAGAACCTTGCACAACGTTGAAATCATTCTCCACTGCACTTGAGACAGGTGCATTCCATCTCCTATATCGTGCTCAATTGTATAGGCTTGAATGGCCTTTTGCTGCTCCTCCAACCTCTGAAGCATATAGAGGGTTGAATTCCACCTCGTTACCACTTCTTGCTTCAGATGATGGCAGGGCAGGTTCAGTAGTTTTTGGTGGTGCTCCAGTCTTCTGTACGTGGTGCCTGTACGCCGAAAGTGTCCCGCAATTTTTCTGGCCACCGACAGCATCTCTTGCACGCCCCTGTCGTTTTTTAAAAAATTCTGCACCACCAAATTCAAGGTATGTGCAAAACATGGGACGTGCTGGAATTTGCCCATATTTAATGCACACACAATATTGCTGGCGTTGTCCGATGCCACAAATCCACAGGAGAGTCCAATTGGGGTAAGCCATTCCGCGATGATCTTCCTCAGTTGCCGTAAGAGGTTTTCAGCTGTGTGCGTATTCTGGAAAGCGGTGATACAAAGCGTAGCCTGCCTAGGAAAGAGTTGGCGTTTGCGAGATGCTGCTACTGGTGCCGCCGCTGCTGTTCTTGCGGCGGGAGTCCATACATCTACCCAGTGGGCTGTCACAGTCATATAGTCCTGACCCTGCCCTGCTCCACTTGTCCACATGTCCGTGGTTAAGTGGACATTGGGTACAACTGCATTTTTTAGGACACTGGTGAGTCTTTTTCTGACGTCCGTGTACATTCTCGGTATCGCCTGCCTAGAGAAGTGGAACCTAGATGGTATTTGGTAACGGGGGCACACTGCCTCAATAAATTGTCTAGTTCCCTGTGAACTAACGGCGGATACCGGACGCACGTCTAACACCAACATAGTTGTCAAGGACTCAGTTATCCGCTTTGCAGTAGGATGACTGCTGTGATATTTCATCTTCCTCGCAAAGGACTGTTGAACAGTCAATTGCTTACTGGAAGTAGTACAAGTGGGCTTACGACTTCCCCTCTGGGATGACCATCGACTCCCAGCGGCAACAACAGCAGCGCCAGCAGCAGTAGGCGTTACACGCAAGGATGCATCGGAGGAATCCCAGGCAGGAGAGGACTCGTCAGAATTGCCAGTGACATGGCCTGCAGGACTATTGGCATTCCTGGGGAAGGAGGAAATTGACACTGAGGGAGTTGGTGGGGTGGTTTGCGTGAGCTTGGTTACAAGAGGAAGGGATTTACTGGTCAGTGGACTGCTTCCGCTGTCACCCAAAGTTTTTGAACTTGTCACTGACTTATTATGAATGCGCTGCAGGTGACGTATAAGGGAGGATGTTCCGAGGTGGTTAACGTCCTTACCCCTACTTATTACAGCTTGACAAAGGGAACACACGGCTTGACACCTGTTGTCCGCATTTCTGGTGAAATACCTCCACACCGAAGAGCTGATTTTTTTGGTATTTTCACCTGGCATGTCAACGGCCATATTCCTCCCACGGACAACAGGTGTCTCCCCGGGTGCCTGACTTAAACAAACCACCTCACCATCAGAATCCTCCTGGTCAATTTCCTCCCCAGCGCCAGCAACACCCATATCCTCCTCATCCTGGTGTACTTCAACACTGACATCTTCAATCTGACTATCAGGAACTGGACTGCGGGTGCTCCTTCCAGCACTTGCAGGGGGCATGCAAATAGTGGAAGGCGCATGCTCTTCACGTCCAGTGTTGGGAAGGTCAGGCATCGCAAACGACACAATTGGACTCTCCTTGTGGATTTGGGATTTCAAAGAACGCACAGTTCTTTGCGGTGCTTTTGCCAGCTTGAGTCTTTTCAGTTTTCTAGCGAGAGGCTGAGTGCTTCCATCCTCATGTGAAGCTGAACCACTAGCCATGAACATAGGCCAGGGCCTCAGCCGTTCCTTGCCACTCCGTGTGGTAAATGGCATATTGGCAAGTTTACGCTTCTCCTCCGACAATTTTATTTTAGGTTTTGGAGTCCTTTTTTTTCTGATATTTGGTGTTTTGGATTTGACATGCTCTGTACTATGACATTGGGCATCGGCCTTGGCAGACGACGTTGCTGGCATTTCATCGTCTCGGCCATGACTAGTGGCAGCAGCTTCAGCACGAGGTGGAAGTGGATCTTGATCTTTCCCTAATTTTGGAACCTCAACTTTTTTGTTCTCCATATTTTATAGGCAGAACTAAAAGGCACCTCAGGTAAACAATGGAGATGGATGGATTGGATACTAGTATACAATTATGGACGGACTGCCACGGTTAGGTGGTATAAAAAAACCACGGTTAGGTGGTATATATTATAATAATAATACAATTATGGATGGACGGACTGCCTGCCGACTGCCGACACAGAGGTAGCCACAGCCGTGAACTACCGCACTGTACACTGGTTGATAAAGAGATAGTAGTATACTCGTAACAACTAGTATGACACTATGACGACGGTATAAAGAATGAAAAAAAAACCACGGTTAGGTGGTATATATTATAATAATAATACAATTATGGATGGACGGACTGCCTGCCGACTGCCGACACAGAGGTAGCCACAGCCGTGAACTACCGCACTGTACACTGGTTGATAAAGAGATAGTAGTATACTCGTAACAACTAGTATGACACTATGACGACGGTATAAAGAATGAAAAAAAAACCACGGTTAGGTGGTATATATTATAATAATAATACAATTATGGATGGACGGACTGCCTGCCGACTGCCGACACAGAGGTAGCCACAGCCGTGA
This sequence comes from Pseudophryne corroboree, assembly GCF_028390025.1. Taxonomy (NCBI): domain Eukaryota; kingdom Metazoa; phylum Chordata; class Amphibia; order Anura; family Myobatrachidae; genus Pseudophryne; species Pseudophryne corroboree. Next base: position 397,009,117 of record NC_086444.1, on the reverse strand, counting down.
ACTACCGCACTGTACACTGGTTGATAAAGAGATAGTAGTATACTCGTAACAATTAGGATGACACTATGACGGTATAAAGAATGAAAAAAAAACCACGGTTAGGTGGTAGGTATATAATAATAAATAATACAATTCTGGTCGGACGGACTGCCTGCCGTGTGCCGACACAGAGGTAGCCACAGCCGTGAACTACCGCACTGTACACTGGTTGATAAAGAGATAGTAGTATACTCGTAACAATTAGGATGACACTATGACGGTATAAAGAATGAAAAAAAAACCACGGTTAGGTGGTAGGTATATAATAATAAATAATACAATTCTGGTCGGACGGACTGCCTGCCGTGTGCCGACACAGAGGTAGCCACAGCCGTGAACTACCGCACTGTACACTGGTTGATAAAGAGATAGTAGTATACTCGTAACAATTAGGATGACACTATGACGGTATAAAGAATGAAAAAAAAACCACGGTTAGGTGGTAGGTATATAATAATAAATAATACAATTCTGGTCGGACGGACTGCCTGCCGTGTGCCGACACAGAGGTAGCCACAGCCGTGAACTACCGCACTGTACACTGGTTGATAAAGAGATAGTAGTATACTCGTAACAATTAGGATGACACTATGACGGTATAAAGAATGAAAAAAAAACCACGGTTAGGTGGTAGGTATATAATAATAAATAATACAATTCTGGTCGGACGGACTGCCTGCCGTGTGCCGACACAGAGGTAGCCACAGCCGTGAACTACCGCACTGTACACTGGTTGATAAAGAGATAGTAGTATACTCGTAACAATTAGGATGACACTATGACGGTATAAAGAATGAAAAAAAAACCACGGTTAGGTGGTAGGTATATAATAATAAATAATACAATTCTGGTCGGACGGACTGCCTGCCGTGTGCCGACACAGAGGTAGCCACAGCCGTGAACTACCGCACTGTACTGTGTCTGCTGCTAATATAGACTGGTTGATATTTAAAGAGATATTAGTAGTATACAACAATACTATACTGGTGGTCAGGCACTGGTCACCACTCCTGCAGCAAAAGTGTGCACTGTTAATTAATATAATTGTACTCCTGGCTCCTGCTAACAACCTGCAGTGCTCCCCAGTCTCCCCCACAATTAATTATAAGCTTTTAATTTATACATTGATGACTGTGCAGCACACTGGGCTGAGCTGAGTGCACACAGACTGAGTCACACTGTGTGACTGACTGTGCTGTGTATCGTTTTTTTTTTCAGGCAGAGAACGGATATAGCAGAGAGAAGTGAACGGATATATTATATTAAATAAAAGTTAACTAGCAACTGCACTGGTCACTGACTGTGGTAAACTAACTCTGTCTGCGACTCTGCACAATCTCTCTCTATCTAATCTATCTATCTCTATTCTAATGGAGAGGACGCCAGACACGTCCTCTCCCTATCAATCTCAATGCACGAGTGAAAATGGCGGCGACGCGCGGCTCCTTATATAGAATCCGAGTCTCGCGATAGAATCCGAGCCTCGCGAGAATCCGACAGCGTCATGATGACGTTCGGGCGCGCTCGGGTTAACCGAGCAAGGCGGGAAGATCCGAGTCGCTCGGACCCGTGGAAAAAAAAGTGAAGTTCGTGCGGGTTCGGATTCAAAGAAACCGAACCCGCTCATCTCTAGTATACAGTAGGATGTATGTACATGTATGTATGTATGTATGTATGTATGTATGTATGCATGTATATATATATATATATATATATATAGGTATGTGTCGTGAGTATCCGGGTGGGATGTGCCAGGCAGTTTACTGCATTGATACTAATTGCATATGCATTAACATATGTGATTAGTATCGCAAAAGACAGCTCTCCCCGATAACAGCTGTCCTTTGCGATCAACCGCCAGCACTGAGGCGGGACTACCGAGGGAGCCCAGATGCCGGTTGCACCCCAGCAGCTGTCAGTGGGGCTCAGCCTGTGCAACCTGTAGGCCGCAAGAGGAGGGACGGCTTGTGGTCATGTGACGTGTCTGGTTGCTAATATGGGGAGAAGGATGCCGGGCCCATTACGCATTGCAGATCCCGGTGCATAGTAGGGGGCAAGGGGACAACACGTCGCAGCCCCACGCACAGTTAGATCTCTCCACCGAGCTATAGAGGAGGGTACCCCCTACAGCCTCTCAGCTCTGAGAGGAGTCTTCAGGGGGTCTCTCTGGCGACTCTACCAGGGATCACAATTGGATCCATGACTGATACTAGCACCTCGGCTTACCAGGTACATTACTCCCAAAATGCGGAAAGAAGCCCATAGGCTTCTATAATTGGCCGCACCGAAGCCCTGGGATGTTGGGCTTAGTACACATGAAAATGTAGTTAAAAACCTGAAAACGAGGGTTTAACCACATTTCTCTGACGTCCTAAGTGGATGCTGGGGACTCCGTAAGGACCATGGGGAATAGCGGCTCCGCAGGAGACAGGGCACAAAAGTAAAAGCTTTAGGATCAGGTGGTGTGCACTGGCTCCTCCCCCTATGACCCTCCTCCAAGCCTCAGTTAGGTTTTTGTGCCCGGCCGAGAAGGGTGCAATCTAGGTGGCTCTCCTAAAGAGCTGCTTAGAGTAAAAGTTTTGTTAGGTTTTTTATTTTCAGTGAGTCCTGCTGGCAACAGGCTCACTGCAACGAGGGACTTAGGGGAGAAGAAGTGAACTCACCTGCGTGCAGGATGGATTGGCTTCTTAGGCTACTGGACACTAGCTCCAGAGGGACGATCACAGGTACAGCCTGGATGGGTCACCGGAGCCGCGCCGCCGACCCCCTTGCAGATGCCGAAGAGAGAAGAGGTCCAGAAACCGGCGGCTGAAGACTTCTCAGTCTTCATGAGGTAGCGCACAGCACTGCAGCTGTGCGCCATTGCTCTCAGCACACTTCACACCAACGGTCACTGAGGGTGCAGGGCGCTGGGGGGGGGCGCCCTGGGCAGCAATGAAAGTACCTATGCTGGCTAAAAATACATCACATATAGCCTCTGGGGCAAATGGATGTATTTAACCCCTGCCAGGTTGTCAGAAAAACGGGAGAAGAAGCCCGCCGAAAAGGGGGCGGGGCCTATTCTCCTCAGCACACAGCGCCATTTTCCTACACAGCTCCGCTGCTAGGAAGGCTCCCAGGCTCTCCCCTGCACTGCACTACAGAAACAGGGTTAAAACAGAGAGGGGGGGCATTTTATGTGGCGATATTATTATATATTAAGATGCTATAAGGGAAAACACTTATATAAGGTTGTCCCTGTATAATTATAGCGTTTTGGTGTGTGCTGGCAAACTCTCCCTCTGTCTCCCCAAAGGGCTAGTGGGGTCCTGTCCTCTATCAGAGCATTCCCTGTGTGTGTGCTGTGTGTCGGTACGTGTGTGTCGACATGTATGAGGACGATGTTGGTGAGGAGGCGGAGCAATTGCCTGTAATGGTGATGTCACTCTCTAGGGAGTCGACACCGGAATGGATGGCTTATTTAGGGAATTACGTGATAATGTCAACACGCTGCAAGGTCGGTTGACGACATGAGACGGCCGGCAAACCAATTAGTACCTGTCCAGGCGTCTCAAACACCGTCAGGGGCTTTAAAACGCTCATTACCTCAGTCGGTCGACACAGACACAGACACGGACACTGATTCCAGTGTCGACGGTGAAGAAACAAACGTATTTTCCATTAGGGCCACACGTTACATGTTAAGGGCAATGAAGGAGGTGTTACATATTTCTGATACTACAAGTACCACAAAAAAGGGTATTATGTGGGGTGTGAAAAAACTACCTGTAGTTTTTCCTGAATCAGATAAATTAAATGAAGTGTGTGATGATGCGTGGGTTTCCCCCGATAGAAAATTATTGGCGTTATACCCTTTCCCGCCAGAAGTTAGGGCGCGTTGGGAAACACCCCCTAGGGTGGATAAGGCGCTCACACGCTTATCAAAACAAGTGGCGTTACCGTCTCCAGATACGGCCGCCCTCAAGGAGCCAGCTGATAGGAGGCTGGAAAATATCCTAAAAAGTATATACACACATACTGGTGTTATACTGCGACCAGCGATCGCCTCAGCCTGGATGTGCAGCGCTGGGGTGGCTTGGTCGGATTCCCTGACTGAAAATATTGATACCCTTGACAGGGACAGTATTTTATTGACTATAGAGCATTTAAAGGATGCATTTCTATATATGCGAGATGCACAGAGGGATATTTGCACTCTGGCATCAAGAGTAAGTGCGATGTCCATGTCTGCCAGAAGATGTTTATGGACACGACAGTGGTCAGGTGATGCAGATTCCAAACGGCACATGGAAGTATTGCCGTATAAAGGGTAGGAGTTATTTGGGGTCGGTCCATCGGACCTGGTGGCCACGGCAACAGCTGGAAAATCCACCTTTTTTACCCCAAGTCACATCTCAGCAGAAAAAGACACCGTCTTTTCAGCCTCAGTCCTTTCGTCCCCATAAGGGCAAGCGGGCAAAGGCCAGTCATATCTGCCCAGGGGTAGAGGAAAGGGAAGAAGACTGCAGCAGGCAGCCCCTTCCCAGGAACAGAAGCCCTCCACCGCTTCTGCCAAGTCCTCAGCATGACGCTGGGGCCGTACAAGCGGACTCAGGTGCGGTGGGGGGTCGTCTCAAGAGTTTCAGCACACAGTGGGCTCACTCGCAAGTGGACCCCATGATCCTACAAGTAGTATCCCAGGGGTACAGATTGGAAATTCGAGACGTCTCCCCCTCGCAGGTTCCTGAAGTCTGCTTTACCAGCGTCTCCCTCCGACAGGGAGGCAGTATTGGAAACAATTCACAAGCTGTATTCCCAGCAGGTGATAATCAAAGTACCCCTCCTACAACAAGGAAAGGGGTATTATTCCACACTATTTGTGGTACTGAAGCCAGACGGCTCGGTGAGACCTATTCTAAATCTGAAATCTTTGAACACTTACATACAAAGGTTCAAATCAAGATGGAGTCACTCAGAGCAGTGATAGCGAACCAGGAAGAAGGGGACTATATGGTGTCCCTGGACATCAAGGATGCTTACCTCCATGTCCCAATTTGCCCTTCTCACCAAGGGTACCTCAGGTTCGTGGTACAGAACTGTCACTATCAGTTTCAGACGCTGCCGTTTGGATTGTCCACGGCACCCCGAGTCTTTACCAAGGTAATGGCCGAAATGATGATTCTTCTTCAAAGAAAAGGCGTCTTAATTATCCCTTACTTGGACGATCTCCTGATAAGGGCAAGGTCCAGAGAACAGTTGGAGGTCGGAGTAGCACTATCTCAAGTAGTTCTACGACAGCACGGGTGGATTCTAAATATTCCAAAATCGCAGCTGATTCCGACGACACGTCTGCTGTTCCTAGGGATGATTCTGGACACAGTCCAGAAAAAGGTGTTTCTCCCGGAGGAGAAAGCCAGGGAGTTATCCGAGCTAGTCAGAAACCTCCTAAAACCAGGCCAAGTGTCAGTGCATCAATGCACAAGAGTCCTGGGAAAAATGGTGGCTTCTTACGAAGCGATTCCATTCGGCAGATTTCACGCAAGAATTTTTCAGTGGGATCTGCTGGACGAATGGTCCGGATCGCATCTTCAGATGCATCAGCGGATAATCCTGTCTCCAAGGACAAGGGTGTCTCTTCTGTGGTGGCTGCAGAGTGCTCATATACTAGAGGGCAGCAGATTCGGCATTCAGGACTGGGTCCTGGTGACCACGGATGCCAGCCTGAGAGGCTGGGGAGCAGTCACACAGGGAAGAAATTTCCAAGGAGTGTGGTCAAGTCTGGAGACTTCTCTCCACATAAATATACTGGAGCTAAGGGCAATTTACAATGCTCTGAGCCTAGGAAGACCTCTGCTTCAAAGTCAACCGGTGCTGATCCAGTCGGACAACATCACGGCAGTCGCCCACGTAAACAGACAGGGCGGCACAAGAAGCAGGAGGGAAATGGCAGCAAGGATTCTTCGCGGGGCGAAAAATCATGTGATAACACTGTCAGCGGTTTTCATTCCGGGAGTGGACAACTGGGAAGCAGACTTCCTCAGCAGGCACGACCTCCACCCGGGAGAGTGGGGACTTCATCTGGAAGTCTTCCACATGATTGTGAACCGTTGGGAAAGACCAAAGGTGGACATGATGGCGTCCCGTCTGAACAAAAAACTGGACAGGTATTGCGCCAGGTCAAGAGAACCTCAGGCAATAGCTGGGACGCTCTGGTAACACCGTGGGTGTACCATTCGGTGTATGTGTTCCCTCCTCTGCCTCTCATACCCAAGGTACTGAGAATTATAAGACGGAGAGGAGTAAGAACTATACTCGTGGCTCCGGATTGGCCAAGAAGGACGTGGTACCCGGAACTTCAAGAGATACTAAGAAGGGACTTGCTTCAGCAAGGATCATGTCTGTTCCAAGACTTACCGCGGCTGCGTTTGACGGCATGGCGGTTGAACGCCGGATCCTAAGGGAAAAAGGCATTCCGGAAGAGGTCATCCCTACCCTGGTCAGAGCCAGGAAGGAGGTGACCGCACAACATTATCACCGCATTTGGCGAAAATATGTTGCATGGTGTGAGGCCAAGAAGGCCCCCACGGAGGAATTTCAACTCGGTCGATTCCTGCATTTCCTACAAACAGGAGTGTCTATGGGCCTCAAATTGGGGTCCATTAAGGTTCAAATTTCGGCCCTGTCGATTTTCTTCCAGAAAGAATTGGCTTCAGTTCCTGAAGTCCAGAAGTTTGTCAAGGGAGTACTGCATATACAACCCCCTTTTGTGCCTCCAGTGGCACTGTGGGATCTCAACGTAGTTCTGGGATTCCTCAAATCACATTGGTTTAAACCGCTCAAATCTGTGGATTTGAAATATCTCACATGGAAAGTGACCAGGCTGTTGGCCCTGGCCTCGGCCAGGCGACTGTCAGAATTGGCGGCTTTGTCTCACAAAAGCCCATATCTGATTGTCCATTCGGACAGGGCAGAGCTGCGGACTCGTCCCCAGTTTCTCCCTAAGGTGGTGTCAGCGTTTCAACTGAACCAGCTTATTGTGGTACCTGCGGCTACTAGGGACTTGGAGGACTCCAAGTTGCTAGATGTTGTCAGGGCCCTGAAAATATAGGTTTCCAGGACGGCTGGAGTCAGGAAAACTGACTTGCTGTTATCCTGTATGCACCCAACAAACTGGGTGCTCTTGCTTCTAAGCAGACGATTGCTAGTTGGATGTGTAGTACAATTCAGCTTGCACATTCTGTGGCAGGCCTGCCACAGCCAAAATATGTAAATGCCCATTCCACAAGGAAGGTGGGCTCATCTTGGGCGGCTGCCCGAGGGGTCTCGGCTTTACAACTTTGCCGAGCTGCTACTTGGTCAGGGGCAAACACGTTTGCAAAATTCTACAAATTTGATACCCTGGCTGAGGAGGACCTGGAGTTCTCTCATTCGGTGCTGCAGAGTCATCCGCACTCTCCCGCCCGTTTGGGAGCTTTGGTATAATCCCCATGGTCCTTACGGAGTCCCCAGCATCCACTTAGGACGTCAGAGAAAATAAGAATTTACTTACCGATAATTCTATTTCTCGTAGTCCGTAGTGGATGCTGGGCGCCCATCCCAAGTGCGGATTGTCTGCAATACTTGTACATAGTTATTGTTACAAAAATCGGGTTATTATTGTTGTGAGCCATCTTTCAGAGGCTCCTCTGTTATCATGCTGTTAACTGGGTTCAGATCACAGGTTGTACAGTGTGATTGGTGTGGCTGGTATGAGTCTTACCCGGGATTCAAAATCCTTCCTTATTGTGTACGCTCGTCCGGGCACAGTATCCTAACTGAGGCTTGGAGGAGGGTCATAGGGGGAGGAGCCAGTGCACACCACCTGATCCTAAAGCTTTTACTTTTGTGCCCTGTCTCCTGCGGAGCCGCTATTCCCCATGGTCCTTACGGAGTCCCCAGCATCCACTACGGACTACGAGAAATAGAATTATCGGTAAGTAAATTGTTATTTTTTTCCTTTAGTACATCCCACCCTGTGTGTGTGTGTGTGTGTGTGTGTGTGTGTGTGTGTGTGTGTGTGTGTGTGTATCAATTTGTACACACATTATAGTATATATAGTACCATGCAAAAGTTGTAGGTGGATGTGAAAAAAAAATAGAATGCTCTCAGAAATACAAGTGTTCATAGACTATTTTTTTTATCAATTAACAAAATGCAACGTGAATGAACAGAAGAGAAATCTAAATCAAATCTATATTTGGTGTGACCTTCCTTTACCTTCAAAACAGCATCAATTCTTCTAGGTACACTTGCACACAGTCAGGGATTTTGTAGGATTATAGCAGGTGTATGATTAACCAATCACACCAAACAGGTTATAATGATCAGCATTTTCATATGTACAGTAGGTGTCACAGGAATGTTGTGCACTTGCAGCTAAAGCTGAGTGGGTAAGGGGAAGGTCTATGTCCAGAGCCAGCAACAGAAATCTTGTGACCTGGTACACCGACATTCCCCCATCCCCGCCTACCCCCCCCCCCCCAACCTCAACCACTTTTGACCCCCACCTCCCCTCCTTGAATTATCTCCCTGCATGTGCATCACATGTATCACCAAATACAAGACATACACATGCATACATGCATGTGACACACACATATACAGTATATATTTATTTCTGTGGCGGGGTACACTGGTATTCCACAGGGAATAACATCGGGGTGATCGTTGTGTATAGTTGGATCTTGTTCCGAGGCACCAACAGACTAAAGCTTTGACTGTTCCCAGAATGCATTGCACCGCCTCCTCTATATCCCCGCCTCCAGGCACTGGAGCTCAGTTTGTAAGTTGGTGCCTGCAGTGCAGGCAGCTAACAGGGAGGGCTGCGCTAGTCAGCCCTGAAAATAACTTTTCTGACAAGAAAGAAGACTTCAAGAGCCGCAGCATAGACATTTGGTGCTACATGTCATACTGACATATCGTGCTGCAGCTCCCTCATCTCCCCCAGCGGCACTGTATACTCCCGTGCCCTTGTTGCCGGGTTCTTTAAGCGGAGGCGCTCCGGTCTCATCAGGCACACATACCGCCACTGCTCTCCTGGATCACGTGGCCGCACGATAGGGAGGAGGTAAGAGGGTCCCCCAGGTGGGACCCGCCGAAATCGCAATCCGGTCGTGGTCTCCGGAGACGGACCGTGCCGCTGGCGTGGACACTGTGGCCGTGCAGGGACCCCACTATATCCACCAGGGCAAGGAGCACAGGTCGAATTTACTAAAATCCGTTTAGTACAGGCTCCATAGTACCCTGTGGTGAAGTCCAGCAGAAGGGATAAGGCTCTGACCTGTAGCCCCTCCTCCAGCCCCAGGCGCCATCTACAGCAAATGTTCCTGCCCTGGAGCTGCATCTCTCTCTCCCTCTCTCCCTGTCAGCGTTTAGGTGCCATTACACACAGCTGCGCTGATTCTGGGACTGCTGGGGACTGTCTCCTCTGTAAAGCCGCCTGCCTTATCAGCGCTGTGCATTTACAGGACACTTAAGTATTCTACATGTCATTTAGACAGTGTTAGTTAAGAACAAGTGCATAACTACAGGGATATTTAGTACAAAGTAATTGTGAAACATGCAATATCACAAGAGATACCGATCATTACTATATAAATATTTTATTCAATCACATAAAATAAAAGCATAAAAAATGATGAAACCGTGGTTTGATTTTCACGGAGAAACATGTTAAGGACATCTCACGCTGCTGTTTTTCCCTGTGATCTACACAAGCACAGCACCACAGTCCGGACTTCAGCACATGGCAAACTGCCTGAATTCTGCAGCTACGAACGGCGCCCTCCCTTCCCGGTAAACTGAATAGAACACCACCGCTCCCACCAACCACAACGGATTCCGCATGCTGACAGCAAGCCTCACATGAGACTCTAAGGAATAAGTGGTGAGCACAAAATTGTTTGGCGGTCGGGGGAGGTAGTAGCATAGAGCCCATCGTTTATATAGCTGAACACTTACCATCTAGTGAACACCATTCACATTCCCTAAAACAAATTGGGACTTTAAAATTTGCTTTGGAGCGAACCAGCCACACTGGTCTTTTGGATGTGGACATCTGTGCAATATACAATTGGGATACAGTATATGGCAGCGTGTAAATAATATCAGCAGTGAGAATAATTCTTTTCTGAAAATATGCATTGCATTTTTTATGCTTTTATTTTATGTCATTGAATAAAATGTTTATATAGTAATGATCGGTATCTAGCGCTCTCTTGTGATATTGCATGTTTCACAATTACTTTGTATCTATTTGAGTATCGCAGAATACTCATGTGGGAGTAGCTATAAGTATATAGATATCAGTATTAGAGATGTGCACTTGAAATTTTTCGGGTTTTGTGTTTTGGTTTTGGATTCGGTTCCGCGGCCGTGTTTTGGGTTCGACCGCGTTTTGGCAAAACCTCACCGATTTTTTTTTGTCGGATTCGGGTGTGTTTTGGATTCGGGTGTTTTTTTCAAAAAACACTAAAAAACAGCTTAAATCATAGAATTTGGGGGTCATTTTGATCCCAAAGTATTATTAACCTCAAAAACCATAATTTCCACTCATTTTCAGTCTATTCTGAATACCTCACACCTCACAATATTATTTTTAGTCCTAAAATTTGCACCGAGGTCGCTGGATGACTAAGCTAAGCGACCCTAGTGGCCGACACAAACACCTGGCCCATCTAGGAGTGGCACTGCAGTGTCACGCAGGATGGCCCTTCCAAAAAATACTCCCCAAACAGCACATGACGCAAAGAAAAAAAGAGGCGCAATGAGGTAGCTGTGTGAGTAAGATAAGCGACCCTAGTGGCCGACACAAACACCTGGCCCATCTAGGAGTGGCACTGCAGTGTCACGCAGGATGGCCCTTCCAAAAAACACTCCCCAAACAGCACATGACGCAAAGAAAAAAAGAGGCGCAATGAGGTAGCTGTGTGAGTAAGATAAGCGACCCTAGTGGCCGACACAAACACCTGGCCCATCTAGGAGTGGCACTGCAGTGTCACGCAGGATGGCCCTTCCAAAAAACACTCCCCAAACAGCACATGACGCAAAGAAAAAAAGAGGCGCAATGAGGTAGCTGTGTGAGTAAGATAAGCGACCCTAGTGGCCGACACAAACACCTGGCCCATCTAGGAGTGGCACTGCAGTGTCACGCAGGATGGCCCTTCCAAAAAACACTCCCCAAACAGCACATGACGCAAAGAAAAAAAGAGACGCAATGAGGTAGCTGTGTGAGTAAGATAAGCGACCCTAGTGGCCGACACAATCACCTGGCCCATCTAGGAGTGGCACTGCAGTGTCACGCAGGATGGCCCTTCCAAAAAACACTCCCCAAACAGCACATGACGCAAATAAAAATGAAAGAAAAAAGAGGTGCAAGATGGAATTGTCCTTGGGCCCTCCCACCCACCCGTATGTTGTATAAACAGGACATGCACACTTTAACCAACCCATCATTTCAGTGACAGGGTCTGCCACACGACTGTGACTTTAATGACGGGTTGGTTTGGACCCCCACCGAAAAAGAAGCAATTAATCTCTCCTTGCACAAACTGGCTCTACAGAGGCAAGATGTCCACCTCATCATCATCCTCCGATATATCACCGTGTACATCCCGCTCCTCACAGATTATCAATTCGTCCCCACTGGAATCCACCATCTCAGCTCCCTGTGTACTTTGTGGAGGCAATTGCTGCTGGTCAATGTCTCCACGGAGGAATTGATTATAACTCATTATAATGAACATCATCTTCTCCACATTTTCTGGAAGTAACCTCGTACGCCGATTGCTGACAAGGTGAGCGGCGGCACTAAACACTCTTTCGGAGTACACACTTGTGGGAGGGCAACTTAGGTAGAATAAAGCCAGTTTGTGCAAGGGCCTCCAAATTGCCTCTTTTTCCTGCCAGTATAAGTACGAACTGTCTGACGTGCCTACTTGGATGCGGTCACTCATATAATCCTCCACCATTCTTTCAATGGGGAGAGAATCATATGCAGTGACAGTAGACGACATGTCCGTAATCGTTGTCAGGTCCTTCAGTCCGGACCAGATGTCAGCATCAGCAGTCGCTCCAGACTGCCCTGCATCACCGCCAGCGGGTGGGCTCGGAATTCTGAGCCTTTTCCTCGCACCCCCAGTTGCGGGAGAATGTGAAGGAGGAGATGTTGACAGGTCGCGTTCCGCTTGACTTGACAATTTTGTCACCAGCAGGTCTTTGAACCCCAGCAGACTTGTGTCTGCCGGTAAGAGAGATCCAAGTAGGTTTTAAATCTAGGATCGAGCACGGTGGCCAAAATGTAGTGCTCTGATTTCAACAGATTGACCACCCGTGAATCCTTGTTAAGCGAATTAAGGGCTCCATCCACAAGTCCCACATGCCTAGCGGAATCGCTCCCTTTTAGCTCCTCCTTCAATGCCTCCAGCTTCTTCTGCAAAAGCCTGATGAGGGGAATGACCTGACTCAGGCTGGCAGTGTCTGAACTGACTTCACGTGTGGCAAGTTCAAAAGGTTGCAGAACCTTGCACAACGTTGAAATCATTCTCCACTGCACTTGAGACAGGTACATTCCACCTCCTATATCGTGCTCAATTGTATAGGCTTGAATGGCCTTTTGCTGCTCCTCCAACCTCTGAAGCATATATAGGGTTGAATTCCACCTCGTTACCACTTCTTGCTTCAGATGATGGCAGGGCAGGTTCAGGCGTTTTTGGTGGTGCTCCAGTCTTCTGTACGTGGTGCCTGTACGCCGAAAGTGTCCCGCAATTCTTCTGGCCACCGACAGCATCTCTTGCACGCCCCTCTCGTTTTTTAAAAAATTCTGCACCACCAAATTCAAGGTATGTGCAAAACATGGGACGTGCTGGAATTTGCCCATATTTAATGCACACACAATATTGCTGGCGTTGTCCGATGCCACAAATCCACAGGAGAGTCCAATTGGGGTAAGCCATTCCGCGATGATCTTCCTCAGTTGCCGTAAGAGGTTTTCAGCTGTGTGCGTATTCTGGAAACCGGTGATACAAAGCGTAGCCTGCCTAGGAAAGAGTTGGCGTTTGCGAGATGCTGCTACTGGTGCCGCCGCTGCTGTTCTTGCGGCGGGAGTCCATACATCTACCCAGTGGGCTGTCACAGTCATATAGTCCTGACCCTGCCCTGCTCCACTTGTCCACATGTCCGTGGTTAAGTGGACATTGGGTACAACTGCATTTTTTAGGACACTGGTGAGTCTTTTTCTGACGTCCGTGTACATTCTCGGTATCGCCTGCCTAGAGAAGTGGAACCTAGATGGTATTTGGTAACGGGGGCACACTACCTCAAGAAATTGTCTAGTTCCCTGTGAACTAACGGCGGATACCGGACGCACGTCTAACACCAACATAGTTGTCAAGGCCTCAGTTATCCGCTTTGCAACAGGATGACTGCTGTGATATTTCATCTTCCTCGCAAAGGACTGTTGGACAGTCAATTGCTTGGTGGAAGTAGTAAAAGTGGGCTTACGACTTCCCCTCTGGGATGACCATCGACTCCCAGCAGCAACAACAGCAGCGCCAGCAGCAGTAGGCGTTACACGCAAGGATGCATCAGAGGAATCCCAGGCAGGAGAGGACTCGTCAGAATTGCCAGTGACATGGCCTGCAGGACTATTGGCATTCCTGGGGAAGGAGGAAATTGACACTGAGGGAGTTGGTGGGGTGGTTTGCGTGAGCTTGATTACAAGAGGAAGGGATTTATTGGTCAGTGGACTGCTTCCGCTGTCGCCCAAAGTTTTTGAACTTGTCACTGACTTATTATGAATGCGCTGCAGGTGACGTATAAGGGAGGATGTTCCGAGGTGGTTAACGTCCTTACCCCTACTTATTACAGCTTGACAAAGGCAACACACGGCTTGACAAATGTTGTCCGCATTTCTGGTGAAATACTTCCACACCGAAGAGCTGATTTTTTTGGTATTTTCACCAGGCATGTCAACGGCCCTATTCCTCCCACGGACAACAGGTGTCTCCCCGGGTGCCTGACTTAAACAAACCACCTCACCATCAGAATCCTCCTTGTCAATTTCCTCCCCAGCGCCAGCAACACCCATATCCTCCTCATCCTGGTGTACTTCAACACTGACACCTTCAATCTGACTATCAGGAACTGGACTGCGGGTGCTCCTTCCAGCACTTGCAGGGGGCGTGCAAATGGTGGAAGGCGCATGCTCTTCACGTCCAGTGTTGGGAAGGTCAGGCATCGCAACCGACACAATTGGACTCTCCTTGTGGATTTGGGATTTCGAAGAACGCACAGTTCTTTGCGGTGCTTTTGCCAGCTTGAGTCTTTTCATTTTTCTAGCGAGAGGCTGAGTGCTTCCATCCTCATGTGAAGCTGAACCACTAGCCATGAACATAGGCCAGGGCCTCAGCCGTTCCTTGCCACTCCGTGTGGTAAATGGCATATTGGCAAGTTTACGCTTCTCCTCCGACAATTTTATTTTAGATTTTGGAGTCCTTTTTTTACTGATATTTGGTGTTTTGGATTTGACATGCTCTGTACTATGACATTGGGCATCGGCCTTGGCAGACGACGTTGCTGGCATTTCATCGTCTCGGCCATGACTAGTGGCAGCAGCTTCAGCACGAGGTGGAAGTGGATCTTGATCTTTCCCTAATTTTGGAACCTCAACATTTTTGTTCTCCATATTTTAATAGGCACAACTAAAAGGCACCTCAGGTAAACAATGGAGATGGATGGATACTAGTATACTTATGGATGGACCAGCGACTGCCGACACAGAGGTAGCTACAGCCGTGGACTACCGTACTGTGTCTGCTGCTAATATAGACTGGATGAAAATGAGATGAAATTAATATATATATATATAATATCACTAGTACTGCAGCCGGACAGGTATATATATTTATTATGTAATGACTGATGACGGACCTACTGGACACTGTCAGCTCAGCAGCACCGCAGACTGCTACAGTAAGCTACTATAGTAGTATGTATCAAGAAGAAAGAAAAAAAAAAACCACGGGTAGGTGGTATACAATTATGGATGGACCAGCGACTGCCGACACAGAGGTAGCTACAGCCGTGGACTACCGTACTGTGTCTGCTGCTAATATAGACTGGATGATAATGAGATGAAATTAATATATATATATATATATATATATAATATCACTAGTACTGCAGCCGGACAGGTATATATATTTATTATGTAATGACTGATGACGGACCTGCTGGACACTGTCAGCTCAGCAGCACCGCAGACTGCTACAGTAAGCTACTATAGTAGTATGTATCAAGAAGAAAGAAAAAAAAAACCACGGGTAGGTGGTATACAATTATGGATGGACCAGCGACTGCCGACACAGAGGTAGCTACAGCCGTGGACTACCGTACTGTGTCTGCTGCTAATATAGACTGGATGATAATGAGATGAAATTAATATATATATATATATATATATAATATCACTAGTACTGCAGCCGGACAGGTATATATATTTATTATGTAATGACTGATGACGGACCTGCTGGACACTGTCAGCTCAGCAGCACCGCAGACTGCTACAGTAAGCTACTATAGTAGTATGTATCAAGAAGAAAGAAAAAAAAAAAAAACACGGGTAGGTGGTATACAATTATGGATGGACCAGCGACTGCCGACACAGAGGTAGCTACAGCCGTGGACTACCGTACTGTGTCTGCTGCTAATATAGACTGGATGATAATGAGATGAAATTAATATATATATATATAATATCACTAGTACTGCAGCCGGACAGGTATATATATTTATTATGTAATGACTGATGACGGACCTGCTGGACACTGTCAGCTCAGCAGCACCGCAGACTGCTACAGTAAGCTACTATAGTAGTATGTATCAAGAAGAAAGAAAAAAAAAAAAACACGGGTAGGTGGTATACAATTATGGATGGACCAGCGACTGCCGACACAGAGGTAGCTACAGCCGTGGACTACCGTACTGTGTCTGCTGCTAATATAGACTGGATGATAATGAGATGAAATTAATATATATAATATCACTAGTACTGCAGCCGGACAGGTATATATATTTATTATGTAATGACTGATGACGGACCTGCTGGACACTGTCAGCTCAGCAGCACCGCAGACTGCTACAGTAAGCTACTATAGTAGTATGTATCAAGAAGAAAGAAAAAAAAAAACACGGGTAGGTGGTATACAATTATATATATATTATATACAATTATATATATATATATATATATTAAACTGGTGGTGATTAATTAAACTGGTGGTCAGGTCACTGGTCACACTATCAGCAACTTGCAAGTAGTACTCCTAAGCAGACAATCACAATATATATACTGGTGGTCAGTGTGGTCACAATGGCAGTGTGGCACTCTGGCAGCAAAAGTGTGCACTGTACGTTAAAATATGTACTCCTGCTCTCAGACTCTAACTGCTCCCCACTGTCTCCCCCACAAGTCAGATATACAGTCACACTATCACTTCAGCAAGTAGTAGTACTCCTCCTAATGCTCCCCAAAATTACTAAAGTAAATACTGTGTCTCTCTCTACTCTAGTCTCACTCTCTTCTCTATAAACGGAGAGGACGCCAGCCACGTCCTCTCCCTATCAATCTCAATGCACGTGTGAAAATGGCGGCGACGCGCGGCTCCTTATATAGAATCCGAGTCTCGCGATAGAATCCGAGCCTCGCGAGAATCCGACAGCGGGATGATGACGTTCAGGCGCGCTCGGATTAACCGAGCAAGGCGGGAAGATCCGAGTCGCTCGGACCCGTGTAAAAAAACATGAAGTTCGGGCGGGTTCGGATTCCGAGGAACCGAACCCGCTCATCTCTAATCAGTATATCAATTCTATTATATAAATTGGGTGACCAACAGCTTTATTTTGTGCCTTATATCAGAGCGCCTGATTTGATAATTTTAGGAGTCATATTTAGTACAAGTATCCTGTGATATACATCCAGTATTTACTGTGCATTGTCATATCTGTATACATATATAGCTTTACTTAGTATTGCTAGTCCAGTGCAGTTTTATTGTTGTTTGTAATAATTTCTGCATTGTACATGTAACTGTGTGTGCCATAGCTGCTGTGTGGTTCCTATTCCATGTATCTCATACATATTGCTATCCCTATATTCTGTACCCTGATGGGGGCTAAGTGCATCAGGATCCTATATATATAGTGTTTCACAGGATATACTGTTTGGCATTTTTCTCTGTGTATTTCAGTCACCTTATACCACTTAAATCCTCTGTTTGTGTTCTGAATTTGCAATCATACTCCACAGGGGTTTTTTGTCAGGTACTGTGTCTGGCTATGGGGGTCATTCCGAGTTGTTCGCTCGTTAGTTTTTTTCGCAACTGAGCGGTTAGTCGCAAACTGCGCATGCGCAATGTTCGCAGTGCGCCTGCGCCAAGTAAATTAGTACAAAAGTTTGGTATTTTACTCACGGCCTAACAAAGATTTTTCATCGTTCTGGTGATCGGAGTGTGATTGACAGGAAGTGGGTGTTTCTGGGCGGAAACTGGTCGTTTTATGGGAGTGTGCGAAAAAACGCAGGCGTTTCAGGGGAAAACGCGGGAGTAGCTGGAGAAATGGGGGAGTGACTGTCTGGGCGAACGCTGGGTGTGTTTGTGACGTCAAACCAGGAACGAAACTGACTGAACTGATCGCAGTGTAGGAGTAAGTCTCGAGCTACTCAGAAACTGCTAAGAAATGTCTATTCGCAATTCTGCTAATCTTTTGTTCGCAATTCTGCTATGCTAAGATACACTCCCAGAGGGCGGCGGCTTAGCGTGTGCAATGCTGCTAAAAGCAGCTAGCGAGCGAACAACTCGGAATCAGGGCCTATATTGTACTGTTACCCCCTAGGGCTACATTATCCAATAATGTCTGCATCACAGGGCGGGAGATCTGTAGCTGATCCTGCTTCATGCAGTGCTGATGCCGCGGATTTATCTGAGGAGAATATTCCAGTTGAGGGGCCAAGTATTGGGGGTTCTGTACCCCTTGGTCAGCCTGCAGCACCGGTGGCACATCAAGACCCACCTTGGGCTGCTTTTTCTAATTTACTGACTACGCTCGTAACAAGACTTGCACCCCCTGTGGGACTTCCTGTGCCATTACAATCACATATTGTCCCTGTTGTTAATCCACCATGGGTGGATTCTCTGTCGACTCAGTTACAGCAGTTAAATCAGTCCTTGGTTAAACAAAAGCCTGACCCTCGCCCTCCTAGGACCAAAGGGTCATCTAAGCAGGCCATTTCTTCCTCACAATCCACGCATGTTTCGGATACTTCATCTGATGATGATGGCATATATACTGACCCATCAGACACTGATGCAGATGCTTCTAATGGGGAGTCTACAACACAGGTGGATGTTCTTGACCTCTTGGAGGCTATCAAACTGATTCTTCAGATCGATGATAAAACTAAACCTGCAGATACGTCTAAGAAACCTGATAAGTTCAAACGTCAAAAGGTTACTAAATTAATTTTACCACATTCTGACCATTTAATTGACATATGTTAGGAATCCTGGGAGTCTCCAGGAAAGAAATTCTCCCTGTCTAAAAAGATGCTATCTCTTTATCCCCTTGCTGCAGAGTCAAGTAAAAATTGGGAAACACCGCCGCCGGTAGACTCACATGTTGCACATCTGGTGTTGTCTTCTACTCTGCCTGTCACTACCGTCACCTCTCTGAAGGAACTGACAGATAAGCGTGTGGAGGGTTGCTTGAAGTCTATTTACACTCTTGCGGGTGCTGTGCATAAACCTACTATAGCAGCTTCTTGGGCTGCAAAAGCTATTGAAACCTGGGTTCAGGAAGTTGAAGCGGAGCTACCTTCTAATTTTTCTGATAATGCCAGACAGTGTCTTTCATACATTACCACAGCGTCTCATTACATTCAGGAGGCAGCCTCTGATGACGGTGTGCTGGCAGCCAAAGCGTCTACTACGTCCATTCTGGCTCACCGGATTCTGTGGTTGCGGTCCTGGTTTGTGGATCTGGACTCTAAAAAGACCTTGGAGGTGATCCCTTTTAAGGGAAACATCCTTTTTGGGGGAGATCTGAACAAGATTGTTGCTGACTTAGCGTCTGCTAAAACTGCATGTCTGCCGAGTACTAATCCTTCGGCTCCAAAGGCTAAGAGTACCACCTTTCGTTACTTTCAACCTCCAAGTAAAGCAAAGGGTCATGCATACCCAAAACAGGTTTGCACTTCCAAAACTCTAAGCCCAAACCTAAACGTTCCTGGGCTGCCCATCAGCCTGCTTCCAAACCAGATAATCTTGCTGCATGACGTGGCAGGCCTCCCCCTGGGGGACCCCAGGGTGGGAGTCCAACTTCTGCGGTTCACCCAGGTATGGTTACAGACCACTTCAGATGCCTGGGTGAGGGTAGTCGTCACTCACGGATATGCCATCTCTTTCATGAAACGTCCTCCTCGCCAGTTTTGCTTGACAAATATCGCTTTGGATCCGTTGAAAGCATAAACTCTACATTTGGTGGTACAATCCCTCCTGGACACAGGAGTGATAGTGCCGATGCCTCTGGCTCAGGGAGGCAGGGGGTACTATTCAACGCTGTTCCTAGTTCCAAAACCGAATGGATCCTCACGGCCCATTCTCAACCTCAAGTCTTTGAACAAATTTGTGAAGATATCCAAATTCCCTATGGAAACTCTTCGCTCTATTGTTCTGGCCTTGGAGCCCAAGGATTATATGGTTTTCCTGGACATACAGGATGCTTACCTACATATACCATGTCGCACCAGCAATATCTGCAGTTTGCTATTGGCAACCTAAATTATCAATTCCAGGCCTTGCCTTTTGGACTGACTAAGGCTCCGCGAATCTTCACCAAGGTCATGGCAGTCATGACGGCCCTTCTCCAACTTATGGTATCAGGATCCTGCCATATCTGGATGACTAGTTGATCCTGGCAAACTCCACAGAGGTTCTCCTCCATCATCTGGAGCTGATGGTCCAATTCCTGCAAGCCCACGGGTGGCTCATCAACTGGAAGAAATCCTCGCTGGTTCCTGCTCAGAGCATGGTACACCTGGGGGCGTTACTGGACACACACAACCAACGGTTGTTATTGTCTCCGGAGAAGGTCCTGAAACTTCAATACAGGATACGATGCTTTCTCTCTTGCCCTCGTGTGTCGATACACTCGCGATGCAAGTACCAGGCCTCATGGTGTCGGCTTTCGACATGGTAGAGTAAGCTCAATTTCATTCTCGCCCTCTGCGGTGGTTAATCCTTTTCAAGTGGGATGGCCTGCCTCACTGGATCAGGTTTCACATGATTTCCTTGACTCCGGAAGTTCGTTTGTCTCTGGGCTAGTGGCTCCAGGACCAACGATTGAGCAGGGGTAGTCCCTTCTGGATCTCCAACTGGGTCCTTCTAACGACTTATGCCAGTCTGCGGGGTTGGGGCACAGTGTTGGAGCAACACTCTCTTCAGGATCGGTGGACCAGGGAGGAAATTCTCCTTCCGATAAACATTCTGGAGTTGCAAGCAGTGTTCAATGCTCTGAAACTGGCCCTGCCTCTAGTACAGAACAGGACTGTTCAAGTACAATCAGACAACACCACCACAGTGGCGTACATAAATCATCAAGGCAGCACTCAAAGGTGCATGGCAATGATGGAAGTGTCAAAGATTCTTTTATGGGCAGAACGCCATCTGCCAGCCATATTGGCAGTATTCATTCCGGGGGTCCCCAACTGGGAAGCAGACTTCCTCAGTCACCAGGACATACACACCAGAGAGTGGAGCCTTCATCCAGGCGTCTTTCAACTCCTAGTGGACAAGTGGGGCCTACCAGATGTAGACCTGATGGCGTCTCGACAAAATCACAACGTTTCGGTCTTTGGAGCAAGGACAAGGGAACCTCAAGTAGCGTTCGTGGATGCCCTGGCAATTCCATGGAACTTTCGACTACCATACGTGTTCCCTCCAGTGTCACTCCTGCCCAGGGTAATAAGGAAGTTCAAGCAAGAAGGAGGATTACTACTTCTAATCGCTCCAGCGTGGCCCAGACGGCATTAGTTCTCAGACCTGCAGGGTTTCTCGATAGAGCGTCCTCTTATACTTCCGCAATGCCGAGACCTCCTCATTCAGGGCCCTTGTGTCTACCAGGATCTGTTCCGACTTGCTTTGAAGGCGTGGCTCTTGAAGCTTCAGTTCTGTGGGCCAAGGGATTTTCTGAGGCAGTCATTCAAACTATGTTGAAAGCCGTTAAATTGGCTTCGGCTCAGATTTATTATAGGGTCTGGAATTCTTGTTTCACCTGGTATGCGGCTAAGAATTATGATGCGTACAAGTTCAGTACTGCCAAATTGTTGGCTTTTCTGCAACAGGGCCTGGACTTAGGACTTCGTCTGGCTTCCCTCAAGGTTCATATTTCAGCCTTGTCGGTATGTTTCAGAGAAAAATAGCGACTCTGCCTGACGCTTATTCTTTCACTCAGGGTATTTTACGAATTCAACCTCCCTATGTTCCTCCTGTGGCTCCTTGGGATTTGTCGGTTGTTCTGGATGTCCTACAAGAGTCTCCGTTTGAACCTCTTGAGTCTGTGGATCTTAAGTGGCTTACACTTAAGGTCTTATTTTTGCTGGCTATTGCCTCTGCTAGAAGGGTTTCGGATTTGGGTGCCTTATCCTGTCGGTTACCTCTTCTGATTTTTCACCGTGACTGTGCGGTTCTTAGAACTCGCCCTGGTTGTCTACCTAAGGTGGTGTCATCTTTCCACTTTAACCAAGAGATTGTGGTTCTGACCTTTATCTCTCCTGGTTTGTCCTCCAAAGAACGGTCTTTGGATGTGGTACGGGCTCTATGTATATATGTGAAGAGAACCGCCTCTCTTAGGAGATCTGATTCTCTCTTTGTCCTTTTTGGTTTTCACAAACATGGCTGGCCTATGAATAAGCAGACCTTGGCCAGATGGATTAGAATGGTGATTGCGCAAGCTTATGTACAGGCTGGACTTTCAGCTCCTGTTACTATCAAGGCCCATTCTACTCGGTCTCTTGGACATTCTTGTGCGTCCCGCCGTGGCGCGTCCCTAGAACAATTGTGCAAGGTGGCTACGTGGTCCTCAGTGAACGCGTTCATCAGGTTCTATGCCTTTGATACTTCTGCCTTCCAGGATGCTTCCTTTGGACGCCGGGTTCTTGTGCCCGCTACAGTGTGTCCCCTCCCAAGAGGAACTGCGACATCCCCGATGTTATTCCCTGTGGAATACCAGTGTACCCCGCAGCAGAAAAGGAGATTTATGGTAAGACTTATCATTGTTAAATCTTTCTACGAGGTACACTGGATTCCACAGGGCGCCCACCCTTAAGCTCTTAGCTTCTTTGGGTTTGTATGGCATTAGCCGCTGGTACCTTCTGCTGTCGTGAGAATGTTGTTATCTGTGGCTACTAACTACTGTCATCTCTTTTACCTGCTACTGCATTGGACTGGTTAACAAAATTGAGCAGTACCTGGAGGCGGGGTTATAGAGGAGGCGGTGCAATGCATCCTGGGAACAGTCAAAGCTTCAGCCTGTTGGTGCCTTGGCTCAAGATCCAACTCTACACCCCAATGTTATTCCCTGTGGAATCCAGTGTACAATGGTAAGTCTTACCATAAATCTCCTTTTATATATATATATATATATATATATAAACAGAAAATTCAGCACTCACCATAGCAAGCTCACTTATCCTCGCAACATCAATAAATAAATGATGGGGGTTTACTTAGTGAATTGGCCAATGCACGGAAGCCTGCAAACCGCTCGCCAAGGTACCCCAACTTCTTGCAGGCCTACACTATCACAAAGTCTTAAAAATTAAAACCTGGCAACTGTATCACACATAATATAACTGCAAATATGCCCACTTGGTTTAATGTGCACCTGCCACATACCTTATGGCTTTTAAAGGTACACTAGTCACCTGACACTGGCTGATAAATTACTAAAGAACAGCTGACACAGGTTTAGAACAATTGAGTTTACATAGGGGTGCATGAAAAAGCTTCTGGCCACAGTTAATAAGAGTTAACCAAAGATTAACCCTGCAATATAGAAAAAAAATATAAAACCACAGCAATCGCCACCCAGAAGCGGGGTGCAATGTCTGCACTCACCACTCATAGGGTGGGGTGCATGTAGCCCATGGCCACCTACTTAAATATATACAAACAGAAAATTCAGCACTCACCATAGCAAGCTCACTTATCCTCACAACATCAATAAATAAATGATGAGGGTTTAGTTAGTGAATTGGCCAATGCACGGAAGCCTGTAAACCGCTCGCCAAGGTACCCCACCTTCTTGCAGGTCCTACACTATCACGGAGTCTTAAAAATTAAAACCTGGCAACTGTATCACACATAATATAATATGGTGAGTGCTGAATTTTCTGTTTGTATATATTTAAGTAGGTGGCCATGGGCTACATGCACCCCACCCTATGAGTGGTGAGTGCAGACATAGCACCCCGCTTCTGGGGTGGTGAGTGCTGTGGTTTTATATTTGTATATATATATATATATATATATATATGATGAAGTGGTGGAAGTATGGCGCCACAAGTATATGTGAATAGGCCGAATACACAGTTTAAAAATAACTTAAGGTGTAGACACTCCTTTATGGGTATATATACATACCTCCCAACATGACCCTCTCCTGGAGGGACAGAATGCTCTGCTCCTGGACTTCCTTCTTAATTTATGATTGCCATATATATACATTACACACACACATGCATACACATACTGTACATAGACTGTCACAATGATGAGGAAGGGTACCAGTAAGGACTCACCATCACCGCAGTAAGGGTGTCTCTTTTGAGTCTTGTCTGTAGGGACAGCACAGCGGTGGGGCTGTGGGCAGCTGCTGCAGTCTGTAAATGCCCCTTCTTTTACGTGTCAGTCACACACTTCTGCAAGGCACCAGCAGCAAGAGGTTGGGCTGGCTAGGGCCTGCTCCTCGGTGGCAGTGGCAACAAGAGACAGGGAAGGGCCGGAGTAGCGTCAGAGAAATGACAGCGTAATGACATTACAATGTCAGCACCACCGGGATCGTACCAAGTGGCAGGGTGGGGAGGATAATGCTGCCGCTGGCTGAACTCATATTTAGTTTTCTCTGACGTCCTAAGTGGATGCTGGGGACTCCGTAAGGACCATGGGGAATAGCGGCACCGCAGGAGACAGGGCACAAAAGTAAAAGCTTTAGGATCAGGTGGTGTGCACTGGCTCATCCCCCTATGACCCTCCTCCAAGCCTCAGTTAGGTTTTTGTGCCCGGCCGAGAAGGGTGCAATCTAGGTGGCTCTCCTAAAGAGCTGCTTAGAGTAAAAGTTTTGTTAGGTTTTTTTATTTTCAGTGAGTCCTGCTGGCAACAGGCTCACTGCAACGAGGGACTTAGGGGAGAAGAAGTGAACTCACCTGCGTGCAGGATGGATTGGCTTCTTAGGCTACTGGACACTAGCTCCAGAGGGACGATCACAGGTACAGCCTGGATGGGTCACCGGAGCCGCGCCGCCGACCCCCTTGCAGATGCCGAAGAGAGAAGAGGTCCAGAAACCGGCGGCTGAAGACTTCTCAGTCTTCATGAGGTAGCGCACAGCACTGCAGCTGTGCGCCATTGCTCTCAGCACACTTCACACCAACGGTCACTGAGGGTGCAGGGCGCTGGGGGGGGCGCCCTGGGCAGCAATGAAAGTACCTATGCTGGCTAAAAATACATCACATATAGCCTCTGGGGCTATATGGATGTATTTAACCCCTGCCAGGTTGTCAGAAAAACGGGAGAAGAAGCCCGCCGAAAAGGGGGCGGGGCCTATTCTCCTCAGCACACAGCGCCATTTTCCTACACAGCTCCGCTGCTAGGAAGGCTCCCAGGCTCTCCCCTGCACTGCACTACAGAAACAGGGTTAAAACAGAGAGGGGGGGCATTTTATGTGGCGATATTATTATATATTAAGATGCTATAAGGGAAAACACTTATATAAGGTTGTCCCTGTATAATTATAGCGTTTTGGTGTGTGCTGGCAAACTCTCCCTCTGTCTCCCCAAAGGGCTAGTGGGGTCCTGTCCTCTATCAGAGCATTCCCTGTGTGTGTGTGCTGTGTGTCGGTACGAGTGTGTCGACATGTACGAGGACGATGTTGGTGAGGAGGCGGAGCAAATTGCCTGTAATGGTGATGTCACTCTCTATGGAGTCGACACCGGAATGGATGGCTTATTTAGGGAATTACATGATAATGTCAACACGCTGCAAGGTCGGTTGACGACATGAGACGGCCGACAAACCAATTAGTACCTGTCCAGGCGTCTCAAACACCGTCAGGGGCTTTAAAACGCTCATTACCTCAGTCGGTCGACACAGACACAGACACGGACACTGACTCCAGTGTCGACGGTGAAGAAACAAACGTATTTTCCATTAGGGCCACACGTTACATGTTAAGGGCAATGAAGGAGGTGTTACATATTTCTGATACTACAAGTACCACAAAAAAGGGTATTATGTGGGGTGTGAAAAAAACTACCTGTAGTTTTTCCTGAATCAGATAAATTAAATGAAGTGTGTGATGATGCGTGGGTTTCCCCCGATAGAAAATTATTGGCGTTATACCTGTCAAAGTCAGAAAAATGTCTCTATGCACGTTGCCATATTTGCACCGCACACTGGTCCGTGCTGCGCGTGCGTACGCTCTCCCGTGAAGGCGCATACCCGCAATAGCGTGCACTCGCAGGCGCGGTATGCGTATTTACGGTAGAGTTTATGTAGTCGTAGCGTGCGACTCATTCGTTACATATTTTCACAATTAATGTAGTTTATAGATCATGATCCCTTTGATAGTTTCTGAAAGTTTGGTTAATATAGAAGGTCCCTGAGCTAAGGAATCCCTCTTTGTATCGTACGAAGGGTCTAACAGGAATCATACAGCAGTGTTTGGTACCCATCGGAAGAGTATTTAATTAGCAATATTCCGGTGTTGGTTTGGAGCGTATTAATCGCTCGTGCGAATAGTTATGGACATAAGAAGTTTATGTCCATTTCTACTATTTACTCATACTCAAGTATGCGGCGGGAAACCTAGTTCCCCACCCACCTGAGCTGTTTGAAATCGTCACAGCCCACCTGTATGAATCAACCTATGACCTTTTGTTGTGATACAGGGTCGAATTCCTTCATCCAATGGACAATGGGATTGTAGGGACTATGAGATTGCATTGTGTGTGGGGCATAAATAGGCAGGCCGACCACATCCAGCTCTCACTCTTCAACGGTTCTCATCGCTGAAAATCGGGTGCTGGATGTCCAGGCGCATGCGATCGTTTACCCTGTGCGTAAGTTTCTCTCCGTAATCATTGTCTTTCTGTGAGCCAATTTCTCTCATCTCTCTCCGTCTCTCTCTCTCTTTCCCTTCTCTTTCTCTCGTATCTCCCCTAGACTAGTATTGTATTGTATTAGATAGTATTGTATTTTGGTTAGGAAGTCTTTGTTATATTGTAGTGTATCATTTGTACTGTTATCCCCTTTTTACAAATATACTAGATATAATACAGTTAATAGGCTTTGGAACCTAAACCAGTATCTGTGTATTTTCTATAGTGTTAAGTGTTCACTTGAGCGTCGGTGACGCTCAAGCAGCTTTGTAGTTAGTCAGGTTACACAAGGTTGCACTTACACCCTGTACTCACATTAAGGTATTCAGTGTATTTCATTGGTATAAGGTTTTAACATAAAGGTATAGCGTTGTGAGCGTCTGCGCCGCTAGTGATCTCCTTGTGGTCTCGAGCGTCCGCTACGCCATAGCGAATCATTACTCTAGTCATAGCCAATAACGTGTCCTGTGATCACTGGGCCGTGAGCGAACGTGACGCTTGAGCGTCTCGCCTACGGCTGAGCGATCGTTACGCAACTAGCGTACCATTACGGTACTTCTTAAGTAAACAGCGTACAGTGTTCTTAGCTTCATAAAGGGTTGTTTATACGACAAAGGAATTTAGCATTGTCAATTGGGGACTCGTCCTATCCTTCTCATATCTGCACTAGGTAGATCAGCAGACATTATCCCCCAGCAAAGGGTGGGAGGTTGTCTCCCAGTGCTGACGGGATAAGCGTCTGCTTCGCTTAGATAAAGAGTGCTGAAGGAATCCGGGAACCGGAAGTAAGAACAAAACGCTTGTGTCTTTTAAAACTGTTTTATTTCTCTTCTGTCTTGCGTATACACGCACGCATACATTTATCTGCATTTCTTTTTCAAATTTCGTATATCACTACTCCTGTTTGCCAATTTTTATAGTTGATAGAAAGTGCTAAAAGAGATTTGCTGTTATTTCATAGTAGAGGTAATAGTTAAAGTATAGACCAACACACGGCTTGTCTGGGAGATAAGACAGTCAGTGTGGTGTGCGGTAGATGATCAGGGATCATCTACATTGATAAAGGTAGAAATTGTGTTACAGTGGATCTTTGTTTTGCGTACACGTGTCCCTAACAAAAGACTTGCGTACGCAATCCAAACGGCAGACGCACGCAGCGTACATTACGCAACGTAGCGTCTGGTTACGCAACGTAGCTCAAGTCACGAAAAGTTGAATTAGCGCAAAGCGATAATTAGGGCAAAGGCGATAAATAACGCGACGCGGTAAATAACGCAAATCTATTTTTGGAAAATCTGAAATTTAGTTTAACAGATCCTGCTCCTAATTAGTAACACTGTTGGACTGAAGACAATTTCTGCGCAGAAATAGATATAGAAACAAAAGTGTACATGTGTTGAGTGAGTGTGGTTTTGTATACAAAAGTTTATATAACTTTAAGGTGGAACCAAAAGGAAAGTCGGGTACTCGTCAAGGGACACACGTGTAAGTGACATATACGGTGGCTAGGGAGGCATCCCTGGTTAAATAATATTTGAGCATTAGAGTATAGCGGACCATAAGGTAACAGACCAGGAGGTCATTAACAGAAGGTAACAAGACCAGGAGGTCGGAAGGTACTAAAGAGGTCCGCTATAAAAGTCCAGTGGCACAACGCCTGGGGTGTTGGTGCAGAACCCATATAGGCCATAAGCTCTTGCTGAAGGAATCGCGGCCGGAAACATCGATTCCATTGATCTCTCAGTACATAACAAGTAGTGCTTGTGTACTGAACGATTGGACCACACGTAATTGTGTGCAGTAGTTAGTAATCTGACCTAATACCATTAGAGTAAAGTGGTCACAAACGCTATCTGTACATTCTGACGTGATTTGTGTAATTTTTTATTTTTGGAAGGGAAGTTCGCTGGTCACTCAGGAACTATCTAACAACCCCACCTTTACTGGAAAGAGTAAGTGTCCTGCGGGTAACCCTCATATGTTCCAGTAAACAGAAGGTTCCATAGGGGCCCTGTATCGAGTACGCCAGCACCATATCGGTGTGATCAGGTCGTATTGGTCGAGGTGGGCGAGTGAGTGGGGTACTCGGTAAACCGCCACCGCCGGCCTACTGTGGAGTAATTTGGTTGTCTGTAAAGGCTTGCTGAAAACCTTGATACAGAAATCCAAGGAGGACTAAGCAACACCTGCAGACTATGGGGGCCAGTTGCTCAGGTAGGGGGCGATCAACCCTGGTTCAGGTTGATTCTGTGAACCGACCAGTTGGGTCGGCACGATATGTAATGTGTGAAAAATATGGAATTCACACCGAATCTTTATGTGATGAATGGGAGAGAATGACTGTACAAGACAGGGACAAATTCCCAAGAATAGGTAGCTTCAGTCCAGACATGTTACAAAATTTAAGGAGGAGGATATGTCTCGTAAAATCATCAAAGAGACGAATTCAGCATCATGACTACTTACAGTTATGGCACCAGGAAGGTGAGATACAGAGAGGTTTGGCTCTGGCGGCGGGATCTGGGGCAGTCAGGAAGCTGATAGCCACAGCTCCACCTCCACCATACATTGCAGGAGAGAAGTTGATTACGGAGAGAAACGCACTGGGTTGTAAAACACAAACTCTTAGTAACCCTGTAAATGTTAATGATGTTAACCAAATAACTCATGCAAGTATTAACCCGTGCAAGATGTACCCTGTTTTGAACCTTCCTCAGGAGTGTGATCAAGAAGAAGATTCGGCAACAATTTCAGCGCTCTCTCTAGCGGCCACCATATCAGAAACCACAGTGGGAACTGCACCACCCACGAGATTAGTTAAGGCCCCTAGCGGAGGGATAGGTGAGGTCGTGTCAACGGGTAAGTACGGCACCATGCATTACACTGAAACAATTGTACCACAACAAGCTGTAGAATCTATACAGGAAGAGGCTGTTAGAATTGCTCCTGTAAAGGTGATAGTAGTTCCCAATGGGAAAACAGATGCATCAGGAGCCACACCCGTCAGGAACATTGCCATGTATTGCCCGTTCACTAGAATGGAATTGAGGACCATAGTGTCTGAATTCCCAGACCCCAGAAAAGATTTAGTGGCAAGCCAAAAATACATCAGGGATCTAGGAAACACTTTAGAGCCCAATAATAAGGATTGGCAGATAGTGCTAAGAGCTTGCTTACCTTCCAATGTCGACTCAGTTAAATTCTTGGCTGATTGTGGACTAGATAAAGATGTACCGCTTACAGATGTGTACGACCAGGATAATGTAAAAAGGATAAATTTACAGCTAAAGGAGTATTTCCCAGCCGTTGTTAAATGGAATAAAATATTTTCCATTAAGCAAAAGGAGTCCGAAACGGCAGCAGAATATTTCCACCGGGCACTATCAGAAATGGCAAAATACACTGGTATAGAAGACATTAAGACCAACCCAAACCATCGAGAAGTAGCAGTATCTGTACTGATGGATGGTTTGAAAGAAACATTAAAAGCTAGGGTACAGACCACACAACCATGTTGGCGAGGTCTGTCAGTGTCCACATTGAGAGAGGCTGCTGTTGATCACGACAAAAACATCACTAGACACAGGGAGTCGCAAAGTGATAAGTTGATGTCCGTAAGTATACAGGCGCTGACCACAAGGCAGCCTGCGTATGTACCACCGAATCCTGTGGGTAAGGCAAGTGTAATAACATGTTTTTCTTGTAACAGACCGGGACACTTTGCACGAGAATGTAGAACAAAGAATGTACAAAGATCTTTTCAACCCCCTAGACAACAACACAACACAACACACGACATTGGGAGCAGGGTCCACAGAGGCGGAGTTTTGAGCCACATACAGGGGAAACAAAAAGTTATCCCCCGAACAGAGACTGGCAGGCCTCTGGTAGTTCCCAGCTAACTCCCCCACAAGTAGTTGCTGCCAATGGGATTCAGGGAGGTCAGCATACCCAATAGGGGTGTGGCCACACCTGTAATCTGCAGCCAGTTAAATTGATTGCCAGTCTTGGAAGCGAACCAGAGATTGCAATCAATGTAGCTGGTAAAACTTTAAACTTTCTTGTAGACACAGGGGCGGCCAAGTCAGTGATAAATTCGACAGTGGGCATGAGAACCACTGGTAGGACAATTCCAGCCATGGGAGTAGCAGGAGTAGTCCAGCACTACCCTGTTAGCAAACCAGCCGAGATTACAATAGGGCCTTTGCATACCAAGCATTCCTTTTTGCTGGCTGCATCGGCACCAACTAATCTCCTGGGGAGAGACTTACTATGTAAAATGGGTTGCGTCATTTATTGTACTCCTGAAGGTGTATTCTTGGACATTCCTGAGAATCACGCTCAGGAGGTACGAGACATGTTAGACTCCCCATCAAAATTAATGTCACATTCCATTATGACAAATAGGAATCCATCCCAAGTAGAAGAGATGATATCTCAGATACCAGAGTCACTTTGGACAAAAGATGGACAGGACACTGGATTAATGGCAAACGTAGCTCCAGTAGTTGTACAAGTAAAAGATGGTAGGATAGCTCCAAAAATCCCACAGTATCCTCTGAAGCCAGAGGTGGAGTTAGGAGTTTTCCCAGTAATAGAACGCTTGCTGCAACAGGGCATTCTGGTAAGAACGTCCAGCACAGCCAATAGTCCCATCTTCCCTGTTAAAAAGAGTGGGGGGAGGGGTTACAGGCTAGTGCAGGATCTAAGGGGGATTAACAAAATAGTTGAAAGTCAGTTCCCCGTAGTGCCTAATCCAGCTGTCATCCTAATGCAAATTCCTCCCACTGCCAAATTTTTCACTGTTATTGACCTCTGCTCCGCTTTCTTTTCGGTACCTCTGCACCCTGACAGCCAATATTTGTTTGCATTCACATACAGAGGAGTCCAATACACGTGGACTCGGCTACCCCAAGGTTTCATAGATAGTCCAAGTATATTTTCTCAGGCTTTGCATGATTGTTTACAGTCTTTCCAACCAGACAGTGGATCAGTATTGATACAGTATGTGGACGATTTATTACTGTGTTCAGATTCACTGGAAGCATCTCTGAAGGATACGAAACAGCTCCTGTTTCATCTTTCAGACACAGGTCACAAGGTTTCCAAAGACAAGTTACAATTATGCCAAACTAAGGTAAAATATTTGGGACACTGTCTAACACAAGGACTGAGACACCTGACCGCTGATAGAATCCAAGCCATTAGAGACATGACACTGCCACAAACCCAGCAACAGATCAGGACGTTTTTAGGAATGTGTGGGTATTGCCGTAATTGGATCCCAGGGTTTTCCATATTGGCGCTACCTTTGCAGGAAATGGTCTCTTCAAACAAACCTGATCGGATTTCGCATACAGACGAATCTGAAACAGCATTTGAGAGACTCAAACAGTGCCTAACGCAGGCACCAGCACTAGGTATGCCAGACTATGGGAAACCCTTTGAACTATACGGAACAGAAAGTGCTGGGTGCGCAGCAGGTGTACTAACCCAAAAACACGGTGACGCCAGCAGGCCAGTCGCATACTACAGCGCCCAGCTAGACACGGTAGCGCGATCCCTCCCCACATGCTTGCGTAGCGTTGCGGCGATAGCATTGCTAGTGACAAAAAGCGAAGATGTCGTGCTAGGCCACAACCTCACAATCCATACACCACATGCGGTATCTGCCTTATTGAATTCTGCCCAAACCAGACACGTCTCATCTGCAAGGTTTACAAGATGGGAATTGGCATTAATGGCCCCAGTAAACATCACCATAAGGAGATGCAGTGCATTAAATCCTGCAACATTTCTCCCAGGTGTGCCTGGTCAGACACAAAGGGTGGAAGGTGAGAGTGATGGGGAAGGAGGATTTAATGCAAAGGGAGATACACATGATTGTATGGAATATTTGACCCAAAATTTTACCGCAAGGCCTGACATCAGTGACAACCCACTGGAAGATGCAGAACTAACGTTCTACACGGACGGTAGTTGTCATAGACAGTCAGACTCGGGAGACTTGTGTACTGGATACGCAGTCGTAGATGACCAAGACACCATAGAAGCGGAACCGCTAGGCCCACCTCACTCAGCCCAGGTTGCTGAACTGGTCGCCCTAACCAGAGCATGTGAATTGGCTAAGGGTAAGTCAGCCAATATCTACACCGATTCTAGATACGCCTTCGGGGTAGTACATGATTTCGGAGCCCTATGGCGGCTCAGAAATTTCATGACGGCGGCTGGTACACCGATAGCGCATGCAGCTCACATAAAAAGGCTTCTAACAGCGATACAGGAACCCGACAGAGTGGCCGTTATCAAATGTAAAGCACATACATATAGCCAAGACCCAATATCCCTTGGTAACAGCCGAGCAGACGAGGCCGCAAAGCTTGCAGCTGCTACCCCCATACAGACAGACACCACACAACTGATGGTATTTAATACCATCAACACACAAAAGTTGTGTGAGATGCAGAATTTGTGTTCCACACAGGAAAAAGCAGTCTGGAAGGCAAAGGGATATGGCCAGGAGTCCTCAGGGCTCTGGACGGATGGACATGGTAAACCAGTTGCCCCCAGGGCATACCTTCCATGTCTGGCTGAAGCAGCTCACGGGCTGACTCATCTAGGCAAGGAGGGGATGTGCAAATTGGTAAGAGCATACTGGTGCACCCCAGGATTCTCCTCTCATGCGAGTAAAAGAGCAATGTCATGCCTTACCTGTCTGAGAAAGAATGTTGGAAAAGCAATACCTACAGAACCATCCCATATCCCACCTGCCGGCGGCCCTTTCCAGGTAATACAAATTGACTTCATTCAATTACCCCCATGTCGAAATTTGAAATATGTACTTGTTTGTATAGATGTTTTCTCGAATTGGGTCGAAGCTTTTCCAGCAGCTACAAACACCGCTATGTTTACAGCTAAGAAAATTGTGCAGGAATTTGTATGTAGATATGGTATCCCTAGAATCATTGAAAGTGATAGGGGTACCCATTTTACAGGTGATGTCTTTCAAGGAATGTGTAAGTTGATGGGAATTGATAGCAAGCTGCACACTCCGTACCGTCCACAGGCGAGCGCGAAGGTCGAAAGAGTGAACAGCACTATTAAAAATAAATTGAGTAAAGTAATGGCAGAGACAGGATTGACGTGGCCAGAAGCTTTGCCCATTGTTTTGTATAGCATCAGAACCACTCCCAGGTCCCCTCTTAATCTGTCTCCTTTTGAAATCTTGTTTGGTCGACAACCGCATGTCATGATTAACCCTCAGGATGATTTGAAATGTAACAATGAAGTAACTGTAAAGTACTTGATTAACATGAGTAAACAGTTGAGGAATCAAAATGATAATCTGAAGTTGGTGATTCCTGATTTACCAGATAGTAATTGTCATGACATTGAACCTGGGAATTATGTAATGATACGAAATTTTCTACGCTCAGGTTGTCTTATTGATAGATGGGAAGGACCATACCAGGTCTTATTGACTAGCACCACAGCATTGAAGGTGGCTGAGAGAGAGACTTGGGTCCATTCATCCCACTGCAAAAAGGTTGCTGATCCAGAGAAGTCCCGTGATAAGGAACAGACGGTAGAGGTTGTATCACTGGAGTGTCTGTTCCAGGAGGACTGAGGCGGCACCTGAGCCTTGAAGACCGA
Organism: Pseudophryne corroboree; assembly: GCF_028390025.1. Lineage (NCBI taxonomy): Eukaryota > Metazoa > Chordata > Amphibia > Anura > Myobatrachidae > Pseudophryne > Pseudophryne corroboree. Next base: position 396,974,981 of record NC_086444.1, on the reverse strand, counting down.
AAGCAGTTGTCGACTCCCTTCTCCCTTTTATTGTTTTTCTCCACTTCCCATCCCCTCTTCCTTGAAATTTCTTTTTTTCCCCCTTCTCATTCTTCTCTATTTCCTCCTCAAAGATGGACTTGCCCCAAGAGACTGTGATCCGGATTTTGATGTTAACCATGATGTTGACCAGAGCAGTCTGTTCCGGCGAGAGTACCATAGAGGTCGAGAGAGGTTCTGGAATGGGTTCCGATTATGATGATGGAGGCGTAGTTTTCCAAGATCAACCAAACCAACAAGCAAAGGCGAGTATCAGAAAACGATCCGATAGAAGAAATTGTGATGGATTGTTAGCTGAAGAAAATTGTATCTGTAGGCTCTGTGATAATCTGGTTGAAGATGGATGCATAAAGAAATGCCAATCCAGTTTTAATATCCATATAGACCGGCATCCATTGAGTGACTATCACTCTTTAGTGGGTAATGTGTTAAACCAAACAGATTGTTGGGTATGCTCTCAAGTACCTCAGGGTCATAGCAAATCAGGGCTAGTACCATTTCCTTTAACGTTATGGGAGGTACTTGAGCTAAGTGGTGGGAGACCGGTGGACCGGAGGTTTAACATCTCCAGCCCTCCTAGTTTGAAGCTCCACCAATACCATGTGGATAGGTCCCTCATATGTTTTAACATCTCCAATCCCAGAAAACCGGGAAATTGGGAAGTGTCATGGAGCAACCTTACCATGACCTTTTCACACAGAGCAGATAGAATGCCTACAGATGCAGAGCTCGTACGCCATATAGCCAGTAGAGGAAAATCTTTTCGGTATCGATATACCTTAGGAAATAGGATTACTAGAGTTGGAGAGGTATCACCAGGATACTGTGCACATATCGTACAAACTGATACGTGCATTAAGCAGATGGAAGAATTAGGGTCAGGAGATTTCACCTGGAAGGTTTGTAACATGGTCATGTCCTTCTCCGTCCCATATGTTCTCCCCGATGATGCATATTTCATATGCGGGAGAAAGGCGTACAAGTGGCTTGCCCCAAACTCTGAAGGATTGTGTTATATTGGAAAAGTATTGCCTGAAGTGATGACTGTAACACATGACAAAATGAAGGACATACACCGTGGTGCCCAAGCTCCTTATACTCACACTCATTACGAGCACCGAGTTAAAAGACAACTGTCAGAAAGGTTAGAGCATCCGGCCTCTGATCTTATCCATGAATCCACCGGGATTCAGGTTCTGGTAGCGTTAGATTTCACTCGCACCACTCGAGGAGTGATGAATTATAGATACATTTCCGCACTCGCCAATTTGTTAGATAATATCACTGAAATGTATGATGACACGTTTAGATACACCGGAAGAGAACTTCAAGCTTACAAAACAGAACTAGTTCAGCATAGGATGGTTCTTAATTATCTTACAGCAGTAACAGGCGGATATTGTGTTACATTGGCAACACAGTACGGCATAAAGTGTTGCACTTATATCACGAATAGCACCGAGGATCCGGTAGAGGTCATAGACCAAAAGATGGACGATATTCTCCAATTGAAGTGGGAATTTCGTCGAAAACACAATCTCACCCTTGCTGCTGTAGGTAATGAGCTGACTGGTTGGGTGTCATGGTTGAACCCGCGAAATTGGTTCTCCGGTTTAGGAGACTGGGCTCAAGGAGTCATAATGGATGTTGGAAAGTTTCTACTATGTATCTTGGGTGTCGTTATATCGATTGGATTGATATTTAGATGCGGGCAGGCTTTAATGAGGTGCAAACAAAGTACAAGAGTGATGAGCTTGAGGAGCGAGGAAACTGTAATTAACCTGGATTTGATTTATGACCCAATGATAGAAACCAGAATGTGATGAAAATGCGATTATACGGTCCGTTTCTTTCACCTGTTTTTCTGCTTTTCTCCAAGATACAAAGACCCCCTTGGACGAGGAAGCTGACGAGACGAGATGTATACAGACAACGGATTGACCAAAGAAGAAGATTTGACAACTTTAAATATGGACACTTGATGAACTTTGCCATGGATCCCCAGTTTCCCTAGTACATTTAAACCCACGCTAGCCCAACATTTTTTTGTAAATCCGATGGCTCTGACAAAGCTATTTGCTCATGCCCAAGGAGCAATACAGCGCAAAGAAGACGACTCTCAACAGATACCGAACACAACTTCGACGACAGATGTACATTTCCCTGACATAGAATATCATTGCATTTTCCATAAGTGTTCTTTATCTTCATCTCTACAACCCTCAGGTAATGACACACATAGACGATAGGGAATACAGGCACAGATATCAGCAACCACATACCTCCCCCATTCATGTATCATCAACTAAAATGTGCTCCCCATTTTGTTCAAAATCCGAAAAGAGCTCGGTAAAGTTTGACAGCCCATCCACAGACCTGTACCACAGGATAAGAAGGAATTCAAATGTATACTTCGCAATACCTCGAAGCTTGATTTACAACACGTACGGCACGATGATACATGACCCTCCAAACATGGACTCATACACACATGCTTCTACTTTCTCACTAGGTCATACCCTCTTCACACCTACTCCTCTCTTCTTCCTTACCCCACCATGGAAATCAATTAACCCCTGACTTGCATTTTTCTCCTTAAATGTTTTGTGGCAGTTATTATTGACTGCCAAAGGGTGGACTGTCAAAGTCAGAAAAATGTCTCTATGCACGTTGCCATATTTGCACCGCACACTGGTCCGTGCTGCGCGTGCGTACGCTCTCCCGTGAAGGCGCATACCCGCAATAGCGTGCACTCGCAGGCGCGGTATGCGTATTTACGGTAGAGTTTATGTAGTCGTAGCGTGCGACTCATTCGTTACATATTTTCACAATTAATGTAGTTTATAGATCATGATCCCTTTGATAGTTTCTGAAAGTTTGGTTAATATAGAAGGTCCCTGAGCTAAGGAATCCCTCTTTGTATCGTACGAAGGGTCTAACAGGAATCATACAGCAGTGTTTGGTACCCATCGGAAGAGTATTTAATTAGCAATATTCCGGTGTTGGTTTGGAGCGTATTAATCGCTCGTGCGAATAGTTATGGACATAAGAAGTTTATGTCCATTTCTACTATTTACTCATACTCAAGTATGCGGCGGGAAACCTAGTTCCCCACCCACCTGAGCTGTTTGAAATCGTCACAGCCCACCTGTATGAATCAACCTATGACCTTTTGTTGTGATACAGGGTCGAATTCCTTCATCCAATGGACAATGGGATTGTAGGGACTATGAGATTGCATTGTGTGTGGGGCATAAATAGGCAGGCCGACCACATCCAGCTCTCACTCTTCAACGGTTCTCATCGCTGAAAATCGGGTGCTGGATGTCCAGGCGCATGCGATCGTTTACCCTGTGCGTAAGTTTCTCTCCGTAATCATTGTCTTTCTGTGAGCCAATTTCTCTCATCTCTCTCCGTCTCTCTCTCTCTTTCCCTTCTCTTTCTCTCGTATCTCCCCTAGACTAGTATTGTATTGTATTAGATAGTATTGTATTTTGGTTAGGAAGTCTTTGTTATATTGTAGTGTATCATTTGAACTGTTATCCCCTTTTTACAAATATACTAGATATAATACAGTTAATAGGCTTTGGAACCTAAACCAGTATCTGTGTATTTTCTATAGTGTTAAGTGTTCACTTGAGCGTCGGTGACGCTCAAGCAGCTTTGTAGTTAGTCAGGTTACACAAGGTTGCACTTACACCCTGTACTCACATTAAGGTATTCAGTGTATTTCATTGGTATAAGGTTTTAACATAAAGGTATAGCGTTGTGAGCGTCTGCGCCGCTAGTGATCTCCTTGTGGTCTCGAGCGTCCGCTACGCCATAGCGAATCATTACTCTAGTCATAGCCAATAACGTGTCCTGTGATCACTGGGCCGTGAGCGAACGTGACGCTTGAGCGTCTCGCCTACGGCTGAGCGATCGTTACGCAACTAGCGTACCATTACGGTACTTCTTAAGTAAACAGCGTACAGTGTTCTTAGCTTCATAAAGGGTTGTTTATACGACAAAGGAATTTAGCATTGTCATACCCTTTCCCGCCAGAAGTTAGGGCGCGTTGGGAAACACCCCCTAGGGTGGATAAGGCGCTCACACGCTTATCAAAACAAGTGGCGTTACCGTCTCCAGATACGGCCGCCCTCAAGGAGCCAGCTGATAGGAGGCTAGAAAATATCCTAAAAAGTATATACACACATACTGGTGTTATACTGCGACCAGCGATCGCCTCAGCCTGGATGTGCAGCGCTGGGGTGGCTTGGTCGGATTCCCTGACTGAAAATATTGATACCCTTGACAGGGACAGTATTTTATTGACTATAGAGCATTTAAAGGATGCATTTCTATATATGCGAGATGCACAGAGGGATATTTGCACTCTGGCATCAAGAGTAAGTGCGATGTCCATGTCTGCCAGAAGATGTTTATGGACACGACAGTGGTCAGGTGATGCAGATTCCAAATGGCACATGGAAGTATTGCTGTATAAAGGGGAGGAGTTATTTGGGGTCGGTCCATCGGACCTGGTGGCCACGGCAACAGCTGGAAAATCCACCTTTTTTACCCCAAGTCACATCTCAGCAGAAAAAGACACCGTCTTTTCAGCCTCAGTCCTTTCGTCCCCATAAGGGCAAGCGGGCAAAGGCCAGTCATATCTGCCCAGGGGTAGAGGAAAGGGAAGAAGACTGCAGCAGGCAACCCCTTCCCAGGAACAGAAGCCCTCCACCGCTTCTGCCAAGTCCTCAGCATGACGCTGGGGCCGTACAAGCGGACTCAGGTGCGGTGGGGGGTCGTCTCAAGAGTTTCAGCACGCAGTGGGCTCACTCGCAAGTGGACCCCTGGATCCTACAAGTAGTATCCCAGGGGTACAGATTGGAAATTCGAGACGTCTCCCCCTCGCAGGTTCCTGAAGTCTGCTTTACCAACGTCTCCCTCCGACAGGGAGGCAGTATTGGAAACAATTCACAAGCTGTATTCCCAGCAGGTGATAATCAAAGTACCCCTCCTACAACAAGGAAAGGGGTATTATTCCACAATATTTGTGGTACTGAAGCCAGACGGCTCGGTGAGACCTATTCTAAATCTGAAATCTTTGATCACTTACATACAAAGGTTCAAATCAAGATGGAGTCACTCAGAGCAGTGTTAGCGAACCAGGAAGAAGGGGACTATATGGTGTCCCTGGACATCAAGGATGCTTACCTCCATGTCCCAATTTGCCCTTCTCACCAAGGGTACCTCAGGTTCGTGGTACAGAACTGTCACTATCAGTTTCCGACGCTGCCGTTTGGATTGTCCACGGCACCCCGGGTCTTTACCAAGGTAATGGTCGAAATGATGATTCTTCTTCAAAGAAAAGGCGTCTTAATTATCCCTTACTTGGACGATCTCCTGATAAGGGCAAGGTCTAGAGAACAGTTGGAGGTCGGAGTAGCACTATCTCAAGTAGTTCTACGACAGCACGGGTGGATTCTAAATATTCCAAAATCGCAGCTGATTCCGACGACACGTCTGCTGTTCCTAGGGATGATTCTGGACACAGTCCAGAAAAAGGTGTTTCTCCCGGAGGAGAAAGCCAGGGAGTTATCCGAGCTAGTCAGAAACCTCCTAAAACCAGGCCAAGTGTCAGTGCATCAATGCACAAGAGTCCTGGGAAAAATGGTGGCTTCTTACGAAGCGATTCCATTCGGCAGATTTCACGCAAGAATTTTTCAGTGGGATCTGCTGGACGAATGGTCCGGATCGCATCTTCAGATGCATCAGCGGATAATCCTGTCTCCAAGGACAAGGGTGTCTCTTCTGTGGTGGCTGCAGAGTGCTCATCTACTAGAGGGCAGCAGATTCGGCATTCAGGACTGGGTCCTGGTGACCACGGATGCCAGCCTGAGAGGCTGGGGAGCAGTCACACAGGGAAGAAATTTCCAAGGAGTGTGGTCAAGTCTGGAGACTTCTCTCCACATAAATATACTGGAGCTAAGGGCAATTTACAATGCTCTGAGCCTAGGAAGACCTCTGCTTCAAAGTCAACCGGTGCTGATCCAGTCGGACAACATCACGGCAGTCGCCCACGTAAACAGACAGGGCGGCACAAGAAGCAGGAGGGAAATGGCAGCAAGGATTCTTCGCGGGGCGAAAAATCATGTGATAACACTGTCAGCGGTGTTCATTCCGGGAGTGGACAACTGGGAAGCAGACTTCCTCAGCAGGCACGACCTCCACCCGGGAGAGTGGGGACTTCATCTGGAAGTCTTCCACATGATTGTGAACCGTTGGGAAAGACCAAAGGTGGACATGATGGCGTCCCGTCTGAACAAAAAACTGGACAGGTATTGCGCCAGGTCAAGAGAACCTCAGGCAATAGCTGGGATGCTCTGGTAACACCGTGGGTGTACCAGTCGGTGTATGTGTTCCCTCCTCTGCCTCTCATACCCAAGGTACTGAGAATTAAAAGACGGAGAGGAGTAAGAACTATACTCGTGGCTCCGGATTGGCCAAGAAGGACGTGGTATCCGGAACTTCAAGAGATACTAAGAAGGGACTTGCTTCAGCAAGGATCATGTCTGTTCCAAGACTTACCGCGGCTGCGTTTGACGGCATGGCGGTTGAACGCCAGATCCTAAGGGAAAAAGGCATTCCGGAAGAGGTCATCCCTACCCTGGTCAGAGCCAGGAAGGAGGTGACCGCACAACATTATCACCGCATTTGGCGAAAATATGTTGCATGGTGTGAGGCCAAGAAGGCCCCACGGAGGAATTTCAACTCGGTCGATTCCTGCATTTCCTACAAACAGGAGTGTCTATGGGCCTCAAATTGGGGTCCATTAAGGTTCAAATTTCGGCCCTGTCGATTTTCTTCCAGAAAGAATTGGCTTCAGTTCCTGAAGTCCAGAAGTTTGTCAAGGGAGTACTGCATATACAACCCCCTTTTGTGCCTCCAGTGGCACTGTGGGATCTCAACGTAGTTCTGGGATTCCTCAAATCACATTGGTTTAAACCGCTCAAATCTGTGGATTTGAAATATCTCACATGGAAAGTGACCATGCTGTTGGCCCTGGCCTCGGCCAGGCGACTGTCAGAATTGGCGGCTTTGTCTCACAAAAGCCCATATCTGATTGTCCATTCGGACAGGGCAGAGCTGCGGACTCGTCCCCAGTTTCTCCCTAAGGTGGTGTCAGCGTTTCAACTGAACCAGCTTATTGTGGTACCTGCGGCTACTAGGGACTTGGAGGACTCCAAGTTGCTAGATGTTGTCAGGGCCCTGAAAATATAGGTTTCCAGGACGGCTGGAGTCAGGAAAACTGACTTGCTGTTATCCTGTATGCACCCAACAAACTGGGTGCTCTTGCTTCTAAGCAGACGATTGCTAGTTGGATGTGTAGTACAATTCAGCTTGCACATTCTGTGGCAGGCCTGCCACAGCCAAAATATGTAAATGCCCATTCCACAAGGAAGGTGGGCTCATCTTGGGCGGCTGCCCGAGGGGTTTCGGCTTTACAACTTTGCCGAGCTGCTACTTGGTCAGGGGCAAACACGTTTGCAAAATTCTACAAATTTGATACCCTGGCTGAGGAGGACCTGGAGTTCTCTCATTCGGTGCTGCAGAGTCATCCGCACTCTCCCGCCCGTTTGGGAGCTTTGGTATAATCCCCATGGTCCTTACGGAGTCCCCAGCATCCACTTAGGACGTCAGAGAAAATAAGAATTTACTTACCGATAATTCTATTTCTCGTAGTCCGTAGTGGATGCTGGGCGCCCATCCCAAGTGCGGATTGTCTGCAATACTTGTACATAGTTATTGTTACAAAAATCGGGTTATTATTGTTGTGAGCCATCTTTTCAGAGGCTCTGCTGTTATCATGCTGTTAACTGGGTTCAGATCACAGGTTGTGCAGTGTGATTGGTGTGGCTGGTATGAGTCTTACCCGGGATTCAAAATCCTTCCTTATTGTGTACGCTCGTCCGGGCACAGTATCCTAACTGAGGCTTGGAGGAGGGTCATAGGGGGAGGAGCCAGTGCACACCACCTGATCCTAAAGCTTTTACTTTTGTGCCCTGTCTCCTGCGGAGCCGCTATTCCCCATGGTCCTTACGGAGTCCCCAGCATCCACTACGGACTACGAGAAATAGAATTATCGGTAAGTAAATTCTTATTTTTAAGTCAACTGGCACCCAGGCAGGATTAGTTTAAAAGGTACCAATAATCCCTGCAGCCTCATATTTTGTTTCCCTAATCCCCGAGGCCCCTCTGACCCTTGGGGCCCGGTACAGGTGTCGCCTTTGCTTCCCCCTGGTGCCAGGCTTACTATTAGACATATCTTTTGCACCTAGTATGAGGCTGGTGCAAGTGCCACTACTAATGATGACAGTTGCGGCTGTCAGCATAAAATCAATGGACAGTATTGGTTTCAGCTAGCAGACACATGAACCCCCGCGTTAGTCCTACTAGTTGTTTACTTGTAAAGAGGATGCACAACCAATCTATACCTGTCATGCCTGTATGCATGTCTCAGTCTTTTTCCCTGTAAGAAGACACAAAGGTGTTTGTAGATCTAATTGGCTCCAGGTTACGTCCATATTACTAGAAGATTAGCTGGAGAATCACCTTGATTAATAACACATTTATTATATATTTGATGGTGGGCTATTAAATATAATAGTGGTGTGCTAATGGGGTGTAAACTGAAACAGTGCTAAATTGGCAGGGTACAGGAGAATGAGACACTTATACGGGGACCGAAGTTGTCAGTGGGATCAGAACTTGGAAGTACTGTATATGGTGGGGTGGATGATATGGAAATCTTCACAAGCCCTCCCTCTTATCTATACCCCCCTAAAACTAGCCACCCCCTATGCAGACACCACCCACACAGTACTGGTCACATCTCCACCTCTCTAGTCAAACTGCCACAGCAGCACACATCCCGTTACGTTAAGATGCCGGCTGTCGGGATCATGGCAGACGGCATACTGATGCTGGAATCCCGATACCCATCAAAATGCCAATGGCAGAATCCCGACAGGGTCAGGAGACAGACATCGAAATCCTGTCAGCCAGCATGCCGACTGTAAGTATATTGGGGATGGGGGTTGGAGGTTAGGGTTAGGCAGCAGGGTTAGGCACTACTGGGGGGAGGTTAGGTTTAGGCACTAAGAGCGGAGGTTAGGGTTAGGCTGCGGGAAGGCAGGTTTAGGGTTAGGGGGTAGGGGAGAGGATGGAGCATACTTACCTCACCCCTGTCAGGATTTCTCACATCGGGATTCTGTCGTCGTTATTGTGACTGCCGGCATCTAGTCCAGCGGTCAACCATACTGAACCCCAGCCCACAATAGGGCCTTCATAAACTTCAGCTCCAGGCACATATGGACCTTGATCTGGCACTGCAGGGAAGATGGCCCCTCTCAGCTCTGGGCCCCATAGCAGCTGCACTGCCTGCACCTATGGTAGCTATGCCCTTGATCACTGTGTTTTCCTAGAAAGAGTACCCTTCCACCTATTGCACATACTGTAGATACCATGTACACGGGTGTGGTATGGTATGCCGGCGGTCGGGCTCCCGGCAACCAGCATATCAGCGCCGGGAGCCCGACAGCCGGCTTACCGACAGTTCGGTGAGCGCAAATGAGCCCCTTGCGGGCTCGCTGTGCTCGCCACACTGCGGGCACGGTGGCGGGCTACGCGCGCCATGCTATTTTATTCTCCCTCCAGGGGGGTCGTGGACCCCCATGAGGGAGAATAAGTGTCGGTATGCCGGCTGTCGGGATTCCGGCGCCGGTATACTGTGCGCCGGGATCCCGACAGCCGGCATACTGAAGACCACCTCATGTACACACATGCTGCAAGTGTGCATTGATGCACATGCCTCTGCTCTCTCTGAGAGTCAAATAAGAGCTCCATTGGTTTTGTTCTAATTAACACATTAACCTTTATATACTAAACCAAATTTAATTTATTCAATTTATTTAACAGCCTACACCTGAACCTTAAACCAGCATATGCAATAAAATTAGTAGCTTAACTATAAATGAAATAAAAACACGGACACAAAAAACGGCTTGGCTTAAAGGTCACAACTTTTTATTCAATTATAATTAACCTACGAGTAAAAGTTGGCCAGGAGACGCTGCGACCTCAGTTCCAGCCGTATCTGCTATATTAATCTCAAGGGGTCGACTACAACATCCCCCCCACTGATGCACTTACGTTGTGGGGACTCAACTGACCTTCCGGACACAGTCTGAATGTTCCCGCACTAGAAGCACCCAGGTCCCTTGCACAGAGCAGGCAGAGCCGGTGCAAGGTTTCCCAGCACCCTAGGCAAATCTTCAGCAACACCCCCCCCCCTCAAAAAAAAAAAAATATGAAAAAAATAAAATAAAAAATAGGTATATATATGTATATATATACCAGCTAGGGAGGAGGGGGTGGCATACACACACGAGAGGAGGTAGGAAAGGGACGGAGGCACACAAGGGGGCAAGTGGAGATAGTTTCATAGGTATACGATATACGATACATGATTAGGCCAATAAATCCAGAAACTTTCACAGAAAGGGAGTCTTCTTTTTTCTCACTCCCCACCCAGTGGCAAACACAGGATTTCAAACGGGAGGTTTCTGTACATGTATATATATATATATATATATATATATATATATGTGTACAATAAAGGTGTATAATGAGTAGAGATGAGCGCCTGAAATTTTTCGGGTTTTGTGTTTTGGTTTTGGGTTCGGTTCCGCGGCCGTGTTTTGGGTTCGAACGCGTTTTGGCAAAACCTCACCGAATTTTTTTTGTCGGATTCGGGTGTGTTTTGGATTCGGGTGTTTTTTTCAAAAAACACTAAAAAACAGCTTAAATCATAGAATTTGGGGGTCATTTTGATCCCAAAGTATTATTAACCTCAAAAACCATAATTTACACTCATTTTCAGTCTATTCTGAATACCTCACACCTCACAATATTATTTTTAGTCCTAAAATTTGCACCGAGGTCGCTGTGTGAGTAAGATAAGCGACCCTAGTGGCCGACACAAACACCGGGCCCATCTAGGAGTGGCACTGCAGTGTCACGCAGGATGTCCCTTCCAAAAAACCCTCCCCAAACAGCACATGACGCAAAGAAAAAAAGAGGCGCAATGAGGTAGCTGTGTGAGTAAGATTAGCGACCCTAGTGGCCGACACAAACACCGGGCCCATCTAGGAGTGGCACTGCAGTGTCACGCAGGATGTCCCTTCCAAAAAACCCTCCCCAAACAGCACATGACGCAAAGAAAAAAAGAGGCGCAATGAGGTAGCTGACTGTGTGAGTAAGATTAGCGACCCTAGTGGCCGACACAAACACCGGGCCCATCTAGGAGTGGCACTGCAGTGTCACGCAGGATGTCCCTTCCAAAAAACCCTCCCCAATCAGCACATGATGCAAAGAAAAAGAAAAGAAAAAAGAGGTGCAAGATGGAATTGTCCTTGGGCCCTCCCACCCACCCTTATGTTGTATAAACAAAACAGGACATGCACACTTTAACCAACCCATCATTTCAGTGACAGGGTCTGCCACACGACTGTGACTGATATGACGGGTTGGTTTGGACCCCCCCCAAAAAAGAAGCAATTAATCTCTCCTTGCACAAACTGGCTCTACAGAGGCAAGATGTCCACCTCATCTTCACCCTCCGATATATCACCGTGTACATCCCCCTCCTCACAGATTATCAATTCGTCCCCACTGGAATCCACCATCTCAGCTCCCTGTGTACTTTGTGGAGGCAATTGCTGCTGGTCAATGTCTCCGCGGAGGAATTGATTATAATTCATTTTAATGAACATCATCTTCTCCACATTTTCTGGATGTAACCTCGTACGCCGATTGCTGACAAGGTGAGCGGCGGCACTAAACACTCTTTCGGAGTACACACTTGTGGGAGGGCAACTTAGGTAGAATAAAGCCAGTTTGTGCAAGGGCCTCCAAATTGCCTCTTTTTCCTGCCAGTATAAGTACGGACTGTGTGACGTGCCTACTTGGATGCGGTCACTCATATAATCCTCCACCATTCTATCAATGTTGAGAGAATCATATGCAGTGACAGTAGACGACATGTCCGTAATCGTTGTCAGGTCCTTCAGTCCGGACCAGATGTCAGCATCAGCAGTCGCTCCAGACTGCCCTGCATCACCGCCAGCGGGTGGGCTCGGAATTCTGAGCCTTTTCCTCGCACCCCCAGTTGCGGGAGAATGTGAAGGAGGAGATGTTGACAGGTCGCGTTCCGCTTGACTTGACAATTTTGTCACCAGCAGGTCTTTCAACCCCAGCAGACCTGTGTCTGCCGGAAAGAGAGATCCAAGGTAGGCTTTAAATCTAGGATCGAGCACGGTGGCCAAAATGTAGTGCTCTGATTTCAACAGATTGACCACCCGTGAATCCTTGTTAAGCGAATTAAGGGCTGCATCCACAAGTCCCACATGCCTAGCGGAATCGCTCCCTTTTAGCTCCTTCTTCAATGCCTCCAGCTTCTTCTGCAAAAGCCTGATGAGGGGAATGACCTGACTCAGGCTGGCAGTGTCTGAACTGACTTCACGTGTGGCAAGTTCAAAGGGCATCAGAACCTTGCACAACGTTGAAATCATTCTCCACTGCACTTGAGACAGGTGCATTCCACCTACTATATCGTGCTCAATTGTATAGGCTTGAATGGCCTTTTGCTGCTCCTCCAACCTCTGAAGCATATAGAGGGTTGAATTCCACCTCGTTACCACTTCTTGCTTCAGATGATGGCAGGGCAGGTTCAGTAGTTTTTGGTGGTGCTCCAGTCTTCTGTACGTGGTGCCTGTACGCCGAAAGTGTCCCGCAATTTTTCTGGCCACCGACAGCATCTCTTGCACGCCCCTGTCGTTTTTTAAAAAATTCTGCACCACCAAATTCAAGGTATGTGCAAAACATGGGACGTGCTGGAATTTGCCCATATTTAATGCACACACAATATTGCTGGCGTTGTCCGATGCCACAAATCCACAGGAGAGTCCAATTGGGGTAAGCCATTCCGCGATGATCTTCCTCAGTTGCCGTAAGAGGTTTTCAGCTGTGTGCGTATTCTGGAAAGCGGTGATACAAAGCGTAGCCTGCCTAGGAAAGAGTTGGCGTTTGCGAGATGCTGCTACTGGTGCCGCCGCTGTTCTTGCGGCGGGAGTCCATACATCTACCCAGTGGGCTGTCACAGTCATATAGTCCTGACCCTGCCCTGCTCCACTTGTCCACATGTCCGTGGTTAAGTGGACATTGGGTACAACTGCATTTTTTAGGACACTGGTGAGTCTTTTTCTGACGTCCGTGTACATTCTCGGTATCGCCTGCCTAGAGAAGTGGAACCTAGATGGTATTTGGTAACGGGGGCACACTGCCTCAATAAATTGTCTAGTTCCCTGTGAACTAACGGCGGATACCGGACGCACGTCTAACACCAACATAGTTGTCAAGGACTCAGTTATCCGCTTTGCAGTAGGATGACTGCTGTGATATTTCATCTTCCTCGCAAAGGACTGTTGAACAGTCAATTGCTTACTGGAAGTAGTACAAGTGGGCTTACGACTTCCCCTCTGGGATGACCATCGACTCCCAGCGGCAACAACAGCAGCGCCAGCAGCAGTAGGCGTTACACGCAAGGATGCATCGGAGGAATCCCAGGCAGGAGAGGACTCGTCAGAATTGCCAGTGACATGGCCTGCAGGACTATTGGCATTCCTGGGGAAGGAGGAAATTGACACTGAGGGAGTTGGTGGGGTGGTTTGCGTGAGCTTGGTTACAAGAGGAAGGGATTTACTGGTCAGTGGACTGCTTCCGCTGTCACCCAAAGTTTTTGAACTTGTCACTGACTTATTATGAATGCGCTGCAGGTGACGTATAAGGGAGGATGTTCCGAGGTGGTTAACGTCCTTACCCCTACTTATTACAGCTTGACAAAGGGAACACACGGCTTGACACCTGTTGTCCGCATTTCTGGTGAAATACCTCCACACCGAAGAGCTGATTTTTTTGGTATTTTCACCTGGCATGTCAACGGCCATATTCCTCCCACGGACAACAGGTGTCTCCCCGGGTGCCTGACTTAAACAAACCACCTCACCATCAGAATCCTCCTGGTCAATTTCCTCCCCAGCGCCAGCAACACCCATATCCTCCTCATCCTGGTGTACTTCAACACTGACATCTTCAATCTGACTATCAGGAACTGGACTGCGGGTGCTCCTTCCAGCACTTGCAGGGGGCGTGCAAATGGTGGAAGGCGCATGCTCTTCACGTCCAGTGTTGGGAAGGTCAGGCATCGCAACCGACACAATTGGACTCTCCTTGTGGATTTGGGATTTCGAAGAATGCACAGTTCTTTGCTGTGCTGCTTTTGCCAGCTTGAGTCTTTTCATTTTTCTAGCGAGAGGCTGAGTGCTTCCATCCTCATGTGAAGCTGAACCACTAGCCATGAACATAGGCCAGGGCCTCAGCCGTTCCTTGCCACTCCGTGTGGTAAATGGCATATTGGCAAGTTTACGCTTCTCCTCCGACAATTTTATTTTAGGTTTTGGAGTCCTTTTTTTACTGATATTTGGTGTTTTGGATTTGACATGCTCTGTACTATGACATTGGGCATCGGCCTTGGCAGACGACGTTGCTGGCATTTCATCGTCTCGGCCATGACTAGTGGCAGCAGCTTCAGCACGAGGTGGAAGTGGATCTTGATCTTTCCCTAATTTTGGAACCTCAACATTTTTGTTCTCCATATTTTAATAGGCACAACTAAAAGGCACCTCAGGTAAACAATGGAGATGGATGGATTGGATACTAGTATACAATTATGGACGGGCTGCCGAGTGCCGACACAGAGGTAGCCACAGCCGTGAACTACCGCACTGTACTGTGTCTGCTGCTAATATATAGACTGGTTGATAAAGAGATAGTATACTCGTAACTAGTATGTATGTATAAAGAAAGAAAAAAAAACCACGGTTAGGTGGTATATACAATTATGGACGGGCTGCCGAGTGCCGACACAGAGGTAGCCACAGCCGTGAACTACCGCACTGTACTGTGTCTGCTGCTAATATATAGACTGGTTGATAAAGAGATAGTATACTCGTAACTAGTATGTATGTATAAAGAAAGAAAAAAACCACGGTTAGGTGGTATATACAATTATGGACGGGCTGCCGAGTGCCGACACAGAGGTAGCCACAGCCGTGAACTACCGCACTGTACTGTGTCTGCTGCTAATATATAGACTGGTTGATAAAGAGATAGTATACTCGTAACTAGTATGTATGTATAAAGAAAGAAAAAAAAACCACGGTTAGGTGGTATATACAATTATGGACGGGCTGCCGAGTGCCGACACAGAGGTAGCCACAGCCGTGAACTACCGCACTGTACTGTGTCTGCTGCTAATATATAGACTGGTTGATAAAGAGATAGTATACTCGTAACTAGTAT